>NW_024742658.1:5000-80940 GCF_018991925.1 Homarus americanus
GTATTTAGTAAGACGTATTAAAAAGAAAAACTCCATCGAAAAAATCTCGTTCATCAAAAAGGAAGTATTATGTTGGTTGAGTCATCCAATAATGCATTAGCAGATGTTTGACTACATATCAGAGTACGTTCACTCGATGGGTTAGTTCACTACCAGAGCCTCGAGTGTCTCACCTTCTGTACATCACCCACGCAAAAATCACTCTTACCTAGTGTTTCCGTCAAGGCTCTCGAGTTAAAAGGTTCATAAGAAAATTTGTGTCCTGGAGTAGTGACTAAAAGTTTCGTTGAATGAATAATGATGAGTCGGTAACAAACGTTTCAAATAAAATCGAGTAATTTATGGTAATTCAGTGCAGTATACGAGTAATTTTCTTATTGCTTAATTAAATAACTCACTAACGAAGTCGGGAGGGCAGACATTTACAGTCTACCCCCCGGGCCGCCCACAACAAATTGCCGGGAAAGGCAGATCTATAGGGTATTGGGGGGCGTTGCCAGCTACGTAAATGGGTTGGGATAGATTGAGAGCAGCCCTTTAATGTGACGCGGTGGTGAAGACGTCATGTCGCGCCCCTTGAGGTGGTACATATCGCTGGTTGTCAGGGAGGAGAGGGGTCGTTCGTTAGCCAGGAGACCAGACACCTACACTGTGAAGTTGGCTGTGTGTACGCTCACGCTAAATCCAGATGTGTATCATGTTGTTTGAGAGACTGAAAAAATCTTCGTGTCTTTTATGCTGAGAGAAAGAGACAGACGGAGAGACAAAGATAGAAAAGAGAAGTCTGGTGATTACACTGAAAAGATTGTTCCGTTTCACACTGACCTCAGGTAAAGATCGTTTCCTGGTTTGGAACGACGATTTTCTTTTTCAATCTAAGAAAGAAATTAAAAAAAAAAAGCAGGGAGAAGGAAAGAGAAAGAGATCAAGCTATAACATTGAAAACATCATTGTGCATTTCACGCTGGCTCACTTGAAAACGTTTTATAATAATAATAATAATAATAATAATAATAATAATAATAATAATAATAATAATAATAATAATAATAAAAATAAAATAATAATAATAATAATAATAATAATAATAATGATGATAAAATGAAAACGAACAAGAATAAGACGAAGGAGAACTATTAATAATAATGCCATAAGTGTAAACAACTAAAGACTTTTATTTTAAGAAACATAAACGTTCGAGAAATCATTAAATCAATTTCCTTTGGAATTAAATCGTGATAAAGAAATTCAGTTCCACACATCAAAAAAATTATCAGGAATTCCCATCACTGGTATAAAATCTTGTCTGAAAATTGCTCCTCTCTTTTATGTACTAACAAGTATAGAAATATATCATAGCTGAGTCCAACTTATCAGCGGCAGCCACAGGTGTATCAGGTAAAATAATCTACAACTCAATCAAAAGTTATTAGTGGCGGCCACAGGTGCGTCGACGCGAGTAATTTGCATCTCGTTTCCTGCTGCTTTTGTCTCACACCTTGCGTTATAAATTTTACTGACTTGTTCATGTTCCTGGTCATGTTCATAGCAGGATTTGCCTCGAGTGCATATCAACATCTAATGCATTAAATAATTAACTAACACTTTTGTCAAACGATTACAAAATCAGTTAGGAGTGGGTAGTTAACTAATATCTGTCGGGGTGTCAGCTCCTGGACCAAGAGAATTACAAACAAAAGCACTATGTGGACATGAAAACAAATAGACGCGTTTAAAAATAATTAACATTCCTTCATGTTAATCAAACAAAAGTTTGGTTCTTAGACTGGAGTTAACCTTCCTGCAGGTGGTGAGGACAACACAAGAGAAAGTCTCCTTGGTTTCACCAGCTGTGACTTAGGATGACCACCACCTCAGCCTCCAGGACCCAGCTGTAGGAGACAGCGTCTTAGGGTCGAAGTCTTGTGCACCAACACTGAGGTCCTCGTGATTTTGTGATCCAATAAGGCTTTGACGTGATTTTCGTTATTTAAAATTATTTTTGGACTGATGTTTGTATAGAATTGTGTATTTTAAATTAACTGGTGATTTTGTCTCCAGTTAGGTGATATTGTGTTTAAATAGTATTAAAGAAAGAAAAGTACATCTGGTGGTCTGAACGATTTTTGTGTGTTCTTGGATTCCTTCTTATACTGCCAATTCCAGTTAATTAGCATATTTGAAATTCTCATTACCCTGAACTCAGTCCTGGGTCACGGTAATATTGTCGGCCCCTTCTGTGTACACAAAATAACTCGAGAACGGGTTTGCGGATTTTCAACAAACTTCGTGACTTTAGTCAACATGTCCAAAACGCTCTAAAACTGACAAAGTATAGCTATGGAAACGGATTTTTCGAGAGGTTAAAGAAAACGATGATATTAGACAGTTTTCAACGGTCACTACATTAATTTACACTAAGATTCTCACAAATTCGATATTTATCTTATTTTTTTCTTTTTTTTGGGGACTAACCCATGCATAGTTCACTGATCCACATCGGGGCCTGGGGTGCAAAATTTAATAATAATAATAATAATAATAATAATAATAATAATAATAATAATAATAATAATAATAATTCAGATCAGTAAAATTAAAAAATTAAAAAAATATATAAATAATAAAATAATAATGATAACAATAATAATAATAATAATAATAATAATAACACTGTAATAATAATAATAATAACAACACTAATAATAACAATAATAATAAAAGAAAAAAGAAATTAAATATAAAAAGATCAAGAGTGAGACACAATATATGTATGTTGTGTTGTTAATGTTAAGAGAAACAATTGAGACCCTGCAATTGTGTGTAAATGAAGCAGAAAGTCAGATCAGCAACCTGGGACTTGGTCATAATTTTCGTGATGCCATATGGCAACAGGGTCTACCATTAGACAAAACATTATGCTTCCAATATCTTCCCAGGCGGTAGTACCTCCCTGTTTGGTAGCTGCCTCTCATGGTAACGGTTCGCAGGCTGAGTGATGTTTGATTTTTTTTACTGCATGAACATTTTTTCTCCTACTTGTATCATTTCTACTGTGTCAACAAACTTTCCTAATTGTGACATTTTCTGGTTCTAAATGGTGTTGTTGGCCTTGTTGCTGGTCATTGATGGTGTTGTTGGCCTTGTTGCTGGTCATTGATGGTTGTTGGCCTTGTTGCTGGTCATTGATGGTGTTGTTGGCCTTGTTGCTGGTCATTGATGGTGTTGTTGGCCTTGTTGCTGGTCATTGATGGTGTTGTTGGCCTTGTTGCTGGTCATTGATGGTGTTGTTGGCCTTGTTGCTGGTCATTGATGGTGTTGTTGGCCTTGTTGCTGGTCATTGATGGTGTTGTTGGCCTTGTTGCTGGTCATTGATGGTGTTGTTGACCTTGTTGCTGGTCATTGATGGTGTTGTTGGCCTTGTTGCTGGTCATTGATGGTGTTGTTGGCCTTGTTTTGCTGGTCATTAATGGTGTTGTTGGCCTTGTTGCTGGTCATTAGATGGTGTTGTTGGCCTTGTTGCTGGTCATTGATGGTGTTGTTGGCCTTGTTGCTGGTCATTAATGGTGTTGTTAGCCTTGTTGCTGGTCATTAATGGTGTTGTTGGTTGTTGCTGGTCATTGATGGTGTTGTTGGCCTTGTTGCTGGTCATTGATGGTGTTGTTGGCCTTTTGTCATTAATGGTGTTGTTGGCCTTGTTGCTGGTCATTGATGGTGTTGTTGGCCTTGTTGCCTGGTCATTGATGGTGTTGTTAGCCTTGTTGCTGGTCATTGATGGTGTTGTTGGCCTTGTTGCTGGTCATTGATGGTGTTGTTGGCCTTGTTGCTGGTCATTAATGGTGTTGTTGGCCTTGTTGCTGGTCATTAATGGTGTTGTTGGCCTTGTTGCTGGTCATTGATGGTGTTGTTGGCCTTGTTGCTGGTCATTGATGGTGTTGTTGGCCTTGTTGCTGGTCATTAATGGTGTTGTTGGCCTTGTTGCTGGACATTGATGGTGTTGTTGGCCTTGTTGCTGGTCATTGATGGTGTTGTTAGCCTTGTTGCTGGTCATTGATGGTGTTGTTGGCCTTGTTGCTGGTCATTGATGGTGTTGTTGGCCTTGTTGCTGGTCATTGATGGTGTTGTTGGCCTTGTTGCTGGTCATTGATGGTGTTGTTGGCCTTGTTGCTGGTCATTGATGGTGTTGTTGGCCTTGTTGCTGGTCATTAATGGTGTTGTTGGCCTTGTTGCTGGTCATTATGGTGTTGTGTTGCTGGTCATATGGTGTTGTTGGCCTTGTTGCTGGTCATTGATGGTGTTGTTGGCCTTGTTGCTGGTCGTGGTGTTGTTGGCCTTGTTGCTGGTCATTGATGGTGTTGTTGGCCTTGTTGCTGGTCATTAATGGTGTTGTAGCCTTGTTGCTGGTCATTAATGGTTTGTTGGCCTTGTTCTGGTCATTGATGGTGTTGCCTTTTGCTGGTCATTGACATTGATGGTGTTGTTGGGTCTTGTTGTTGGTCATCATTAATGGTGTTGTTGGTCTTGTTGCTTATCGGTTAATGGTGTTGCTATCTTTGTTAAGTTGGTCATTGATGTGTTGTTGGTCTTGTTGCTGGCTCTGTCAGATGCAGTGTTGTTGGTCTTGTTGCCGGTCATTGATGGTGTTGTTGGTCTTTGTTGCTGTCACGATGGTGTTGTTGGTCTTGTTGCTTGTCACGATGGTGTTGTTATCTTGTTGCCGGCCTGGCTGGATGGTGTTGTTGGCCTTGTTGCTGGTCATTGATGGTGTTGTTGGTCTTGTTGCCGGTCATTGATGGTGTTGTTGGCCCTTGTTGTCGTATTCCATTAATGGTGTTGTTGGTCTTGTTGCTGGTCATCATTGATGGTGTTGTTGGTCTTGTTGCTGGTCATTGATGGTGTGTTGTTGGTCTTGTTGTTATCGGCTGATGGTGTTGTTGGCCTTGTTGCTGGGTCATTACGGTGTTGTTGGCCTTGTTAAGGTCATCATTGATGGTGTTGTTGGCCTTGTTGCTGGTCGGTTAATGGTGTTGTTGGTCTTTGTTGCTGGCTCATTGATGGTGTTTGTTTTATCTTGTTGCCGGTCATTGATGGCGTTGTTGGCCTTGTTGCCGGTCATTGATGGTGTTAAGGGTCTTGTTGCTGGCTTTCCATTGATGGTGTTGTTGGTCTGTTGCCGGTCATTGATGGTGTTGTTGTCTTGTTGCTGGTCATTGATGGTGCTAAGGGTCCTGTTGTTATCATTGATGGTGTTGTTGGCCTTGTTGCTGGTCAATAATGGTGTTGTTGGCCTTGTTGCTATCATTGATGGCAGTTGTTGGCCCTTGTTGGTCATTGATGGTGTTGTTGGCCCTTGTTGCTGGTCATTAATGGTGTTGTTGGCCTGTTGCTATCATTAATGGTGTTGTTGGCCTTGTTGTTATCATTGATGGTGTTGTTGGCCTTTGTTGGTTGTCATTGATTGGTGTTGTTGGTCTTGTTGCTGGTCATTGATGGTGTTAAGGGTCTTGTTGGCTCTATTGATGGTGTTGTTGGCCTTGTTGTCATTTGTCGATGGTGTTATGGTCCTTTGTTGCTGGTCATTGTTTGATTAGATTCTTGGTTATGTACTTATTTATGTTCCAGTTTATTGGTAATATAGTCACAATGAACGTCGTATACCTCCTTACCCCACACCTAAACTTCAACTTCCTTCTGGGTACATCTCCCCCTCCCTGAGTATGCATCTCCCCCATTGGGTACCCAACCCCCCTCCCTGGTACATCTCCCCCTATCTCTGCATACATCTCCCCTACCCTGGGCATACAACTCCCTCCCCTAAGTATACATCTCCCCCTCCTGGGTACATCCCCCTCCCTGGGTATATATCTCCCCCTCCCCTGGGCATACATCTCCACCCTCCTGGGTACACATTCAACCCCCCTCCCCTGGGTACACATCTCCCCCTTTACATCCCTCCTCCCCTGGGTACCATCCCCCCTCCCCTGGGTACACATCTCCCCCTCCTCTTGGGCATCCATCTCCCCCTCCCCTGGTACACATCTCCCCCTCCTCCTGGGTCACATCTCCCCCTCCCCCTGGGCACATTTCCCTCCCCTTGGGTATACATCTCCCCCCTCCCCTGGTACCACCTCCCCCTCCCCTGGATACACATCTCAGCCTCCCCTTGGGCACACATCTCCTCCCCTGGGTATAACTCTCCCTTCCCCCTGGTACATATCTCCACCCTCCCCAGGGTACACATTTCCCCTCCCCTTGGTACACATGTCCCCCTCACCCTGGGTACACATCTCTCCCTACCCCTGGGTACACATCTCCGTCCTCCCCTGGGTACACCTCAACCTCCCCCTGGGTACACATCTCCCCTCCCATTGGGTTTACATCTCCCCTTCCCCTGGGTACACATCTCCACCCCCTCCCCCTGGTACACATCTCCCCCTCCCCCTTGGTACATCTCCCCTTCCCCTGGGTACACCTCCCTTGGTATAAATCTCCCCCTCCCCCTGGTACACATCTCCCCCCTCCTTGGTGTACATCTCCCTCCCCCAGGGTGTACATCTCCCCCTCCCCTGGGTATACATCTCCCCTCCCCTGGGTACTCCCCCCTCCTGAGCTACCCCCCTCCCCTCCTCCCCCTGGTACACATCCCCCCCATGGGTATATCTCTCCCCTCCCCTGGTATACATCTCCACCCTCCCCTGGTACACATTCAACCCCTCTCCCTGGGTACACATCTCCCCCTTCCTTGGGCATACCCATCCTCCTCCCCTGGGCCTCCCCCCCCTCCTGGGTACACATCTCTCCTCTTGGGTATGCATCTCCCCTCCTCCTGGTACACATCTCCCCTCCCTGGGTACCATGTCCCCCTCCCCTGGGTACACATCTCCACCTCCCCTAAGTACACATCTCCTCCTCCCCCCAAGTACACATCTCCCCCTCCCCCTTGGCACACATGTCCCCCTCCTGGGTACACATCTCCCTCCCCTTGGGTATACATCTCCCCTGCTGCCGGTACACATCTCACCTCCCCCTGGGTACATCTTCCCCTCCCCTTGGGTATCCATCCCCCTTCCCCCTGGGCACATCTCCACCCTCCCCAGGTACACATCTCCCCCTCCCCTTGGTACATGTCCCTCCCCTGGGTACACATCTCACCTCCCCTTGGGTATACATCTCCCCTGCCCTTGGTACATCTCCTCCTTCCCCTGGGTGCACATCTCCCCCTCCCCCCTGTGCTACATCCCCTTCTCCCCTGGGTACACCCCCCCCTCCTGGGTATAACCCCCCTCCTCCTGGGTACACACCTCCACCCTCCCCTGGGTCACACATCTCCCCCTCCCCTGGTACACATCTCCCTCTCCCCTTGGGTACACATCTCCTCCTCCCCTGGTACACATCTCCCTCTCTCGTTGGGTACATCTCCCCCTCCCCTGGGTACCTCCTTCCTGGGAAACATCTCCCCCCCCCCTTGGGTACACCCCCCCCTCCCATTGGGTATAAATCTCCCCCTCCCTTGGTACATCTCCCCCTCCTGGGTTCATCCCTCTCCTGGTACACATCTCCCCCCCCTGGGTACACATCCCCCTTCTCCCCAGGTACAACCCCCTCCTTGGTGTAAATCTCCCCCCTTCTCCTGGGTACACACCTTCACCCTCCCCTGGGTACACATCTCCCCCTCCCCTGGGTACACATCTCCCCCTCCCCTGGTACACATCTTCACCTCCCGTTGGGTATACATCTCCTTCTCCCTGGGTGCACATCTCCCCCTCCCTTGGGTATACATCTCCCCTCCCCCTGGGTACACATCTCCACCCTCCCCTGGGTACATTCCCCCTCCCCCTGGGTACACATCTCCACCCTCCCCTGGGTACATCCCCCCCCTGGGTCACATCTCCACCCCCCTGGTACACATCCCCCTCCCCTGGGTACACATCCCCCCCTCCCCTGGTACACATCTTCCCCTCCCCTCGCAACATCTCTGCTTTATCCTGATTCTAGGTCATGAACCTTGATTCAAAAGTTTAATTGCAAATTACGGACGTCCGCGTTGCTGCTTCTTCCTGCCCTGATACTGACATAAGACCCTGATGACTGAGGTGATAGAGCTCTCCTCCCTCCTCTTCTTCCCCCTTATCCTTCCGTTTAGATGGCAAGAAAGTTCTTATTATCATGGGAGAGAAAGAGAAGAGGAAAGAAAAGGGAAGAAGAAAAGAGAGAAAAGGATATGAGGGAGAAAAAGATGAGGGAGAGAAAGGGAAGATGAGGGAGAGAAGGGAAGATGAAGAGGGAAGAGAGGAGAGAAAAGGATGAGGAGAAAGGAGATGAGGAAACAAAAAGTACAGGCAAATTTTTATCGTAAGTGAATATGTCAGAAAGCACATAAGTAGTTTATTTGAGCTCAAGAATTAAACCCAGAATGGCATTAAAACTACACTGAAACCTTACCTGAATTATTTACTGTTCACTTAGCACCAGCAGAGAAATAATGGACAGGATCTTGTGGATCTGGACCCAAAGCTGGAAAGATTACCCCAGAGCAGTGTTCAAATACTGCGTCATGAGTGTACGAATTTTATAGTTTTCTTTAGAGATGGAATACGGATTTAATTTATTTTCACTGTCATGTCTTCATTTATTAGGATAAGCCGTAAACTAACTTAGTGCTTGACCTATTTTATTTCTTCTTTTTTGGGGGTTGAAAATGTATTTTTTTCTTCGTGATGAGAATAAATAATACCACTAATTCCTCTTTAACTAAAATCTCGTTTACTGAAGTATCGTTTAATTAAGTCTCGTTTACTGTAATCTCGAAACCAAAATGTCGTATACTGAACTTTCCTTTACTGTATCCTTGGTTACTGAAGCTTCCTTTGTTGTTCTTCGTGCAGGGATTACAAAAAGCCAACTTTATGTCCCCATGACTATCCTACATTACTGAGGATTATACTCACATGCCACATTTTATATGCACCACATCTCTTCCCAGACCTTATTTTCTCCTCTACAAACCATCACCTGCGAGGAGACTTAACTCAGGTAATATAATATCTCCCCGCTAAGTCCGTCCTCACCCGCCATTGTTGTTTATATTTTCGTATGCATGACCGCCAGGTGTCAGCCCAAAGTAAACGCTATTATGATTATTACCTTCTCACTTAACTACGTACAAACTTATCTTTGAGGCCTTTGGGAATTTCTCTTGCTTGTGTGGATTTAATTTATCTAGATATGTAAGGGTTTTATAATATTACGGTATATAACTAGAGATTTCATGTAATCCTTAAGATGTTGAAGATTGTCATATAATCCTAAGAAAACAATATTCAGGAATGTCTTATAATCGTTTGGCCTTCAGCTCACATAACCTAAGGTAACCTGACCTGACATGATTAATGGTTGAGGAGGATGAAGAATAGTCACAACGAATATAAACATTCCTGAACTCATTAAAAATTACGTCCAATCCCTATTTTAACGTTTTAAGGATTAAGTGAACTTTTAGGATTTTAGGGACCACGTGAAATCCATACTTACACAGATTCCCCTAACATACTGTATGCACATCAAGAGACAATATCCATATAGAGTAAACATCGCATTTTATGGCGCGTGCGTGTTGCATTAGATCTGGCAACATTGTGGGTCATATAAATTGGATCAAACTTTTTCACTATTGTTTGAGCTTAGTTATTGTTTCTTGTGGGTCGGCTTTTATTTTTACTTGACTCCCGTAAAGTGAAAATGAATAATTATAAAAAAGTCATAGATCTTTTTGGGGGTAAATTTTCACAGCGATTAAAACCAGCGTCCGTTTGTTTCCTTGTATTTTTCCAGTAATTAAACAACATTAAAAGCAAGAGTCGTTTCATTTTTTGGTTTTCCTTATTATTTTTTCTTAGAAATTTAAACAGAATTTTAGTGTATCGTATTTTACCCCTGCACCATTTCTTAAGACTCGACACAAATTGAATCAGAAACCGATATAAGCCTCGACCCGGCCCAGCAAGATTAACGTGCTGACCACCACTGCCTCTCCTATTGCTCTTCTACCCTTAAGATTGATTCTCCTAATTACCAAGGAAAGAACTGTGGCCACCGTCCATCTTATTTCTCAAAAGACTCACATATACGTTCACTTTTCTTTAACTAGTGTGAGAAAGCATTTGTCCAGCTCACTTAAACTAACGCACAGAAATGGATTCTCAAAGTTTCGGAAGTTCTATAAGTATTTTTTCTCCTATTTTGAAATGTTAGAATGTATTTAATTGTCTCACTAAAGCAATGATGTAAAAGATGGTAGCTAAATTAAAGTAAGACTCGACAATATTTGGATGGACTCTCTCTCTCTCTCTCTCTCCTTGCTGTGGTAAAAAAAATTAATTTTTTTTTCAGTGTCATGGTCCAGAAGGTGGAGAGTGATCAATGTGGTAGCGCGTCAATCTGGGGCCTCGACTTCTGACCTGGGCTGAGTGATCCAAGGAGGAGGAAAGTTGAGAGACTGATTGCTTTGAGAGAGAGAAAGTGTGTGTGTGTGTGTGTGTGTGTTTTATCTATGACAAAGGCAGAACTGGTTGGATTATGTCTATATTCATGTTTGTTTACCTTCAACACAGGGTTAAAACCTCGGCCTGACCTTTACTATAACTAAAGCAAGAAGTAAATGAATTAAAGGTCAAAATTATCACTGTTATTCTCATCTACACCTTACTTATTCCATCTCAAAGAAAATGAAATACTAAACACGAAAAATAATCCATTACCAGCTACAAACATGATACCAAGTCAAGCAACGAAAGATTCAAATGGGATCAAATATTATTATAGATTAGATAGATATATTTTAACCCAGTCTTTCATAAAGCTGCATCACTGAGACATAAATGCCTGAGTAAATCGGAGCGTTTGTCGATTTCTGTCATGTTATTGAGAATCGGTCAGAGGTCTCCACGCGTGACAAAGTGGAGTTCTCAAATTTGTAAGTTGGAGTGATACGTGTGTGTGTGTGTGTGTGTGTGTAAAAGTTGAATATATGAACAAATATACATGGATGCTTTGCAATTGTTGTTTCGTCGCCATTCTCACTATCTTGCACCACTGCCTCAATTATTCACCCTTCCTTGAGGTATCTTCACCCTTGATCTACCCAACGTGAGAGGGAGACAAGTGAATAGAATAGACAAAAAGAGAGATAGAAAGTTAGAGTGGAAATTGATTAGTTTTCCTTAGCTCTCAGGACTTTAACCGGATATAAAAGTGTTTAAAGTCAGGTTTAATTATGCAGAGAGTAAATACGAAATATATGTTCATCGCCAGTATATACAAGAGTAAATCTGTATGTGTTTGTGTAATATGTATGAATGTATGTAGTTTTTGTGATATGTATGTATGAGTGTATGTTTATATAATAAATAAAATAATAATATTAATAAACGGTTTATTAATAGAGTTGCAGCCGTGGCTGAAAATATACAAACGTACGTATAGATGTGTGTGTGTGCGAATACATGTGTGTTTATCACCTCAGGGTTCTTCAATATAACTGTCACGTTATTGTAATATTTATGCCAAGACGGAGAGCGAATTTGCATACAAATCACCATTGAAAGGATAATTCCTCCAGCATCCATTCAATATGGAAATTTCCTCTCGTTAGGAAGAAAAAGAGTAATTAGGCGTTATAAGTAGCTGGCATACTTTACACATGATATATTCGTAAGCCGGGCTCTCTGTGTGTGTGTGTGTGTGTCCTGGAAGCAACTGAGCTTCAATCCCCATAAGAAACATTGACTGGGCAGTACTTAGTTAGGGCAAGGTTCAGATCAGCCGCAACACTTGTATGGTAGGATAATACTGGCAAAAAGGAAAGGTATCATCAGTGGGAATATAAACTTATTCTCAAGCTTCTGCCGCCAGTTGACACACTGAGAAATTAATAAAAGTGTATCCAGAACTTGCCCTCGACGGCTTCTCACCTGCCAGAACTTTGTGGGAAGTAATCAGAGATAAGACGTCCTGTTCTCGCTGGTAAATTCTTCCATAATGTGCACGAATTTGGCGTTCAACCTGTGGGAATTTTAATATTATGAGGACAAAAGCCCTGTTAAAGTTTGTTGTCCTGTGTGGTAGAGATGACGCTTGTCCCTTAAAATTTGGACACATCTACACCCTGGAGTTTGTGGCCCCCTTTGTCTGCCCCTGTCTGTCTTTTGCTGACCTGCCTGATAATATACTTTGTGAGTGAGGAATGTTTTTGTTTTGTTTTCAAGTGCGGCTTAACGGAGAGAGTGACTGGGTTTTCGTCATTCTTGTTATAATTTTGTTTTAAGGAAATTCAGAATGACTATTTACACACACACACACACACACACACACACACACATAGAGTATATATATATATAATATATATATATATATATATATATATATATATATATATATATATATATATATATATATATATATATTGTGGATCTGAAACGATTAAACACAAATGGCTCGCACTCAAATCTAAAGCATGATCCTGCCTGACAGAATGGTTAAGGCATAAACACCATAAACGATATAAACAACCCCGCGTTACAAGACAAAAGATCATCGAACTTCCAAACCTCTGCACGATAGATTCTGGCATAGAGGATATATGTATGCGACAGGGAATAAAGGGTATTAGCGACATATGTAGCTTCGTGGCATTCAATTTGTGCCACTACATACTTCCCCGTTTTAAATTTGATTTTTCCTCGCTGCTCCGTGAAAATGAAATACGTCGTCATCAAAGGGGTTTTTCCGTGTGATATTTTTCAGCTGCAGGAACAACTGGCTAACGGGATCAGATAGGAAGTTCATGAATGATTTCACTTGTGAATGAAATATTGCCTGAAAATGCTGTATGTACAGGGTCTGTAAAGGGTATTGTTAATGCGAAACATTTTTGGGACGTATAGTGGATTTGGAAGTTAAGGTGGAGTCTGGATGTTAACATTATCAGTAAGGCCAGTAAAGTGAATTGGGTTATCTAACGTGGCCAATTTAAAGCTAAATGGTTATAGGACTGAAAACTAAAACCTACGGCAACACTTAAAACCAATTAACACGTGAAAACATTTCGTATAACGTAATTATGAAGCAAAGTGATTACAATATTATCTTGAGCATCGTAATAGCAATAATCTGACCAACACAATATATAACCAAATGTTTACATATTCATAATCCTCGGTAATTCTCTAAGTAACATATATTCATTTGGTTAAGTTTCTCATCATCACTTCACCGACAGTAGCTAGTATTTGGTTGGTAATTCTCACACCCACACCAGGCGCCTAGTACTTGTTGACTGGTTCACTTCTGACTACTTACAGTATACACACTTGTAATAAATTAACTTAGATTGGTCGTATTTTTCTGATTTTATCTACAGTTTTTCTTATTTTATCTACATCAACGTGAACAACTGAACTGTATGGATTGTTAATGAACTTGTGATCTGTGTTCGCAATTTTGACGTGGTGTCGTCTGCGAAAGCGTTGATTTGGGAAAATTTTTAATGAAAAATTATACTGTAATTTGTTAATGATTACAAAATTATATTGTTGTATTTGATTTTCTGTTCTTTATTAGAAGGAATACATTAACTATCACAAACTAACATAAATATGAGCGTCTCAACAGTTGACCTAAAACGCTTTGAGACATCGATGACGTCAAGACTCGGACCTGCAGTGCTTCATGGGTTCAGAACTTATGGTCGATACATCACCCGCTTCTATAAAAGTAACAGGATTGTGGATATATTTTGTGTATAACTTTGCAAACATAATTACATTGATAATTACATTGGTTCTCAACGATTTATCGTAAAGAGAATAACAGACGCTCAAAATCCTTACGTAAATGAGACAACACTACCAAAGTGTTGTCTCATTGTTTTAACTTATAATCTCGAGCGAATTGGTCAGGTGTCCTGTGTACCGTCACTTAGTCACCGTCTGTGCTACAACAGTGCAGTTCACGCGGCGCCAAGGAAAGATATATACGTGCTTGTTATTGATAAGATTATTAAACTTTTTTAGTTTAAATGCCATAAAGTTAATTTATTTATCAGTGCCTTTAGGGTGGCGTGGTGTTGTCGTCTCCCCACATTAGAGAAGTAAGAGGTAAGTACAGTGCAGTAGTGAGATAATGCAAAACTCCAGGTTAGATCATGTTACTGGTGTTTAGTAAAGGTGTCTCTGAAACTCACACATTTAAAAAGCTTTCTTAATCGCTATGTTCATTAAGAAGGTTGTTTTAATCCAAAGAATAGAATTCGAATGTGAGAGCGAGGAAATTTACTTTGAACGTACTTAAATCGCGTTAGGCAGTGGACTCTACCACTTCGGCGAATTAACAAAACATCTGAATTTCAATGGTTTTAGCAGGAACGAACCACTGAGCGACATACTGTGCACTCAATGTAGGCAGAACATGGAGGTTCGTTCTTGCAATTAGAATTTTTTTTTGCAATTCGCCGAAACTGTTAGAGATGTCCCCGGCCTCCTAGCATCTTAAGAAAACTCGGCCTTTACTTACTCCTTATCTGAACTCTATGCATCAAAATAAACGTTAAATCAATAATCCCAAGAAAACCAAAAATTTAAAGGGTATGAACCAAAAGAAATCTTCCCGTATGTAGTTATATAAACCTACTAATTGCTACACGACAATTTTATGCTTCTCTTATATTTTAGGTGTCAATATCGTAATGGTGTAGGACAGTTTATAGCTTTACATGAGACTGGAAATGAAAAGTTTAGTTAGTGCTACCTGTCGGGAGTAGTGGTGATGGCAACCAGGTTTTTATTTTTATAAAGGTTAAGAAGACGGGCGCCACCTTATTTCCTGATCTTTACAATTATACTTGTTGTAAATTATAGAATATATATCCATTGAAATAAAAGGAGGAAATGTAAATTAATGAAAATAATAGATAAATGGTCCCTAAATAGCGTCATGTCTTGTAAAATAACGGTTAGGCAAAACTATCGGTCACGGCTTTAGCTGGCGGGTTTGGGGTTATTTTGCTGGTTGTCATCAGCTCACGGTTATTCCTGGTCTCTAATTAACTTCCATGGACTTTTTCCGTTCGTTTTTATATTCGCCATTTTGGCCTTATAATGTTTTAATTCCATCTGTCATGCGATGTGTTAATACTTTATGAATCAGCCATTGTCCTTTGTCCATTTATTGTAGATGACTATGTAGTATTTTGTAGGCGCTGGGGAAATAACCGCAACATTCACCTCTGTCTGGTTTGTCGCACAGGAATGGTTCGTCAGCTTGTTTGGTCGTTTCATCAACACGGGTTCAGCTGAGACTCCATACAACGTGTTCATTCACAGGAATGACACCCAGGTCTCGCCACCAGTTGCTTCATCAGGTGCATGGCCTGATGGACAGGAGGTGTAGAAGGGAGAGTAAGGGATGCCTTTCTTGCTAGTTATGTGAGAGACTGGCATCATGTTGCTGAGATATCTTTAAAGGGTTGTAGACCTTTGGCTGGAATGCATTGGTTGTTGATGTATGGTGAAAAGTGTTGTTTTGTACTTGTGTTGCAATTGAGAAGTACAACTGGTAAGTAGAGAATGTGTTGTTGCCTTGCATCAGTAAGTTGAGGAAAGTTAGTATGTTGTTTGCCCATGCGAGAGCATTGAAAACATAAGTACAATGGGGGAGCAGTACAACATGGGTTGTACCTAACAAACACTGATAGTACCTACTGTAAGCACCACCAGAACAACATTCCTAACAGTGAAATATATCATGGCAAATTTTTTCCAAGGTGATTATCAGCGGCGTGGGTCACAGGTGACACTTGTTGTAAACTATTACCTCAACAACCTACCTAACACATTTGGCTCATCTTGGTTTTTCAATATAATACTTATGATTTGGAAATGACATTACATCTGTCGATCACAAAAAGGTGTTCTCTATTGTAATTGAGGTACGAGAGGATGATTGCAATGCTATATTATTTGTGAGAAGCGCAATGGAGAGACGGAAAAATCTTCGGAGTTGAAGGTAAAACATCACGGGGGGTACACTGCGGTCTCTTAAAATATATACATTTCTGTCGGAACCTGAATTAGGACATTTAAAATTTGTTTTTCCATATTGTCTCATCTTAATTTACTTATATTGTATTTCAAAGTGTAAGGGCGGAAACGACCTTCCTGCTCGTTACCACTGCTAACTCTCGTGGACGACACTTCTGGGGCGGTTGGACGGAGGTGAGAACGGCAGCTGCTATCTGTGTCACGCCAGATTCACCCCCAGCCGCCATACGGTCACTATCTAGCTACCCCGCTGTTCTAGATTCTGGCTGTGATCTCATCATAGGTCCTGGACTCATGGGCTGTGTCCCCAGACCTATCTATCGCATGTCAATTCTCTGGTCATCTACCACTACCACATACCACGACCGGCAGTTTCATCATTCCGTTGTGCCCCGGTGTTCTCCTGCCATTTCAAGACATCGGCCGCTGCTGGAGTGTGGAGTTGAATGGATGCTTCCCTACCCAGAGTGTGAATCACCGTGTTCCAGAACCTTCCCCAGGGCCACTGCCGTAGGAAATATCTGTTCATTGTTTGATTCCATCAGTTGTTGACTCCCATTAATTGTTTGATTCTATTAATTGCTGACTCCATTAATTGTTTCCTTTAATTGTTTGCTTCCATTAATTGTTTGACCCCATTAACTGTTGACTGCCTTAATTGTTGGACTCTGTAATTGTTACTTGATGTTTGTTGAGTGGTGTCAGAGTTTTGTTATATTTTACAGTAAAGAGATGTCAATCTCAAACGGTTGTTTTTATTCCTCGGAAAACCATGGTCCTTGACTTTCCTTTATTAAGATCCTGATTAGTCTGTAAGGGATTTCTATCCCAAGTCCCAGGCCCCACAGAGAACTCTTCTATTCATATATAACTAGTTTGAACATTCGAGATAAATCTTTAGGTGCCTACCCAACCCTGAGGACTTATCCGAATGTTCATTAATATCAGATTACTAAATACAAGACTAATCCGGGCATTAGGAACCTTGAGTACAGAGACAGGTTAAAGCATTAATTTGCACTCCCTGAGAGACGTAGAGTGAGGGGCGATATGATAGAGGTTTATAAATGGAAGCGGGGCTAAACAGGGACATTACAAAGGTATTCTCGAGCATCCAACCAGAAGCGAACTCGTAACAATGGTTTTAAATTAGACAAATTCAGATTTAGGCGCGAAATAGGTAAACATTGGTTTGGAAATAGAGTAGACGAGTGGATCAAGTTACCAAATATCATTAACTCGAATACGCTGGATAGCTTCAAACATAGGTTGATGCTTAAATGAGCAATAGGGGTTGGGTGTAAATGAGACTTCCCAGTATGAGCCAATAGGCCCGCTGTTTCTCCATTTTATGTTCTTGTGTTCTTATATTTGGTTTTAAAAATGAATTACGGCTCGGAGGGCGCTTTCGGGATAATAATAAGTAATCCGAGTATTTCCATGTGTCTGTGAAACCAGGACATTCGCTCTCCATTCGTCTCGGTGTTTGGTGGTCACGGTTGCAAGTTTGGATTTCTTCCCAGGGTAGTTGTAGGTAAGAGATCTGCTTCTATTTCTCTCACGTAGTCAGGAGTGTGCAAAAATTTTTAATTTGTGTGCCTTATGTACATATTTAGACTATTGTTATGTCTACTATGTATCTGTTTACACTCGCTTTGTGTTACGGCTATCCACGTGACTCATTCAATCTTTAAATAGTTGAAACATATGTCATCCTTAAGGTGTTTTTGTATGGCCAAACATTTGGGAATGCTCTGGTGATTAAATAGTAAGGAGGAGGACCAGTTAGGACAAAGGAGCGTCCTGTAGGTTATAAACTGTCTGTGACACCGAGCCATTGTTTATGAATAGAAGTAATGATTTGATCGCATTTATTGTAACATGCAACGCAAAACTTGACGTAAAATGATATTTAAGTACACAAATTTATTTGTTAGGTTAGGTTAGGTTAGGACTGGTAGAATTGCCTGACCAGTAATTTAGCTGACAACATACTACCATCTTGAGGCCAGGCCGAAGCCACTGGTCTAATCTAACCTACCTTCCCAAACCTATTAAGCTTCGAATATTTTCAATTATGGTAAAACAGGTTGAGTTTTTGGTTTACTTGTTTGCCATAATTAATTATTTAGCTCCGCAGTCTCTGGAAGGGTCGTATGTTACAAGGCGATAACCCTCGTTGACACATTCACATTTTTCCCCAGAATTTGTTCGTTTTCTCCTTTCTGCCTCACCGAACTTACATCCTATCGGTATATATTAGAACTAACGTTGATAAGGGATCCCATAACATTGTCAGGCGATAAGGTAACGTTTGTGCCTCTTAACATTTATCTAAGTGATGATTCCAAGCAGATCATGTAGTAGTTACGTAGCAAATAGCTAATAGAGAAGGAGAAAAGAGGCGTTAGAGGAGCTAGTGAAACGGTGGTGTGATAACAAGATACAGATACAGTCATACAGACAGAAAGTAAATGTATATTAACCTTGATGTTTGTTTGTCTTTATCAAGAATAATTTTTCTAAATGTTAGAGCCTTTTAGTTTAACAAATTTATTGGCAGAGCTTGTAGTACAGTTTGCCTATTCTGAGTAATTCAGTCAGGTCTTGACACTGAGGGTGGTATCACTTCTCACTGCCACGCAGGACAGAGGTTCATCACAAAGAAATACATCATATTCAAACAACTATAAATGTATAGAGGTCAGATTCATATGGGTAATGTCACTGTTCACTGCCATGCAGGACAGAGGTCCGTACGCAAAGAGATGCATCATATTCATTGACAGTACATATACTATACAATTAGGGTGTGTCATCACGGGCTTTGAATTTTTTTTTTTTTGAGTTTGAAAAATCGGCCCATGGTATTAATGATGTAGTTCTATGTGCAGAATCATGTGATATCTTCAGATTTGAAAAGTTTTCATTTTTTGCTAGGTAAATTTTAACTTGAAATCTTATGAAAATTCAGTATTCCCACCCTTTTACCAACACCACTAAATAGCTTATTTAAAGTAAAGTAAATGTATCAGGTTACTTTATTAGGATGAAAATGATCCAGAATAGTGAAACGAATGATCTTGACACATTTAATAAATTTAATATTCCTTTAGAAAACAAAATCATCAAATACAAAAACCGGTTTTACTACTACGACCCGGTGTTGCTGCACACCATAGAGAACATGTCTTTCTTGCTTCTGTTTCTACTCATCACCTCCCTGCTGAACACCTGAGCTCGGATGTAGCCTTCCCTCCTCTCCTGGCTGTACACGTGACTGTTGGCCTCGCTCACTTGCTGTACACAATGCTCTATACTCTGGGTGTGCGAGGGCCAGGCAGGGACATGCATGGGGTTGTCCAGGAAAGCTCTGACTTGAACATTGGTGAGGCTGCAGGTAAGAGGGGGTTCACTGCCAGCCTGGATGTTATCCAGACCTATGAGATCAGTGAGGGTCTTGGCACCTAGATTGACTTCAGGAGTCTTCCTGACCCTGAAGGAATCGTCACCAACTGATTCGTCATGCCCAGATCCTCTCATAAGTCTCATATCCAAGATCTTTTTGACTGCCACTCTTCTCTCCTCCTCATCCTTACTGCAGAGCATTGTCTGCAGAACTGCCTTGGGATGAGCATACCAGGAAGATCTCCTCACAGTCTGCTCCACAATCTGAACAACCTTCCTTGGCTGACTCCTCAGGAGCTCAAGCTGGAAGAGAACATGCCTCGGACCTTCGGAGAACGATGACTTGACTTTGGTGTTGAACCAATTTGGCAAGTAGACACTCACGATGAATTGGACAATAAGTCTCAGGTTGTGAAGCTGGTTCCCTTTCAGTTTATGATGAGCGACCCAAATTCTGCAGAACCTGAGAGCCGCCAGAGCCACCCAGAATGAGACTGACCTATCTGCAGGTAAGCAAGCTCCACGGTGGCATGACCCAGTTTCCGATGGCACAGCAAATCATGTAACCATAGTACTGGTCAGTACTCAGGTCGTCAATGACAGTATGTGCAAGCTCAACGAGTGGAGGGCCAACTGTGATTTTTTCAAAGCTCGGATTTATTTCTAACTCAGTGGCAGAGTCCAGCATCTTGCCAAGAGGACCAGACCATCTGTTGTTTGAAAGAGTCTTGCCATCCAGCTCCTGGATCAGATGTCTGAGTGGCAACTCGTTGGTGTGGAGGTCACAAACAATCCAGACCAGCTTCCTCCCAATCTTCCGCTCTATCCACTGTATGACCCCCCTTGCCACCCTGTGTTCGTGTTGGTGCTGTCCCCTCCAATGGCCTGCAGGGTCTGGTCTACGTTCCTCTCTCTGAGCCAGTTCACAATGTTATCTGCCACTATCTCAGCTGGTTTCTTGATGTCATCTTTCTCTGGAGTGAAATGCCACAAATACTTCCCTCCTGGTTCACTGCAGCAGGAGTAGTGTTCCTCCTTCACCATGGCAGGGAACAACTTGTCAGAATCTCCAACTTTCATGAACACTTTAGTGTCATCCCTTCTCCCATCAAAGAACAAACAATTGATTCCATTTTCTCTTATCCCCTTATCAAACTCCTCTTCTAGGTTACTGACAAGTTTCTCCTGAGCTCTCCTTACTTTGTTATGATCTATCACCAGGTGAACATCATCAGGTGTTATCAAACCACCGTCAACCCAGGCAGCTGTTGTTATCTCTGCAGTTTCTCTGAGACCAGTGTGGTGTCGCATGTTGGCCAGAGCTATGCTCGGGATATCTTTCCTATTTCGAATGTTATGCCTGGAAGGTTTGGGATCATTATTTTCTGGCTTAGGGACAAAGTCACCATTCTCCTGGTCAGCACTCGGATCAGCCATGGGGAAGTCATTAAACTCTGAATCAGCTTGACTCCAATCATCGGCCTTTATTACCTCACCCTGGGCCTTCTCAAGTCTCTTTTCCTCGGCAACTCTTCTCCTCTTCTGTCTCTCTGTGGCAGCCTCCTGTCTCTTGGACTCCGGAATATCTTGGCTAGAAATCATGAGAGCCCTTATACTGCCAGTCTTCTCTCTCTGTGCTTTGACAAATGCCAGTTCGATCACAGGAATCTTCAGTTCACGCTTGCAAATACAGGAGATGCGGGCCTCGGATTTACAGTCACGATCGCATCCAAACTCAGGACAGAGAACAATTGGGTACCTGCAAGTAATTATGTCAAATAATCTGGTCCAGTTGTTGGCAAGCTTGTCTCTAACTGCAAGTTTTCCCTCTCCCAAGAGAGATATCTCTTGCCTTTCAACTGGCTAGCAGTCTTCACTAATCTTCTTCTGACCTGTTAGTGACTGGAGGCTTGAACTGAGCGTTAGCCAGAGCGTACTGCCAAGACAGCTTTGGTCATATCACTGGCAATGTCTTTGTTTGTGTAAGTTCTTTGGTTCTTTTCACTGATTTTGCCCTGATTAAACACTGCATTCAAAGCATCTCTCAATGTAGGCAACTCCGACTTCAGGAGCTCTCTCCCAGACCCAAGATAGTGACTCAGATGGCTGGATTTTTGGTTCCTCGTCCTGACACAAGCAGCCATCGCAAATATTATCAACTTATGAATGCATCAGAATCTGAAACAGAAAAAAATATTGTTAGTTGGGTTGTTAAAGAATGAAGTCAGAAGGCAATGTTCACTATTTAATTGTAATGCACTAATGCAGCTGTACGTTAGATTTTCGATAAATTTCACGCTAAAATTTACCTAGCAAAAGGTTGCAAAATATTGAAACTGAAATTATTTTCTGTTTATATACACAAAAATCTACCAAAAAAGTGATGGGCCATTAGTTTTAGCTGATCTTCCCTCCTATGACACACCCTAATATACATATATGTAAACACACACACACACACATATACATACATGTACATATATACATACACATGTACATGTACATATACATACACACACGCACACATACATACATATACGTCGGTCAGATTCATGTGGGTAATGTCACTTTTCACTGCCATACAGGACAGAGGTTCGTACACAAAGAATGCATCATATTCACTGACAATATATATAGGTCAGATTCATGTGGGTAATGCCACTGTTCACTGCCACGCAGGACAGAGGTTCGTACACAAAGAAGGAAATACATCACATTCACCAGCAGCATATATAGGTCAATGGATCACATACATTGGAGTCATATTCTAATTGAAGACTAATCAGTGTGGGCTAGCAAATTTGGGATAAACAGCAAGAATGTCCTCAAGCACACCTGATTCAATGAAGTAATTACATAGTTCAAGATACAATAAGTCAGGTGGCCTGAAGTCTTTGACAGTGTCACATTCAATAATATAGTGTTCAAGTGTATGCTTTAAAGGCTTATCACAAAGTTTACATGCTGAGTGTTCCGGTATGGGTACAGCGTTACTAACTTGCCAGATGTGTCTGTATCCTAGCCTAATTCTGGCCACGACTACATCACATTGTCTGGTTCTGTCCTTATGCTGGCCATACCGGTACCTCTTGTTACAAAATTTGTCATATTTACTAATGCTACAACTGTCAGGTCTCTGCATTTCTCACTTCTTCTAGATCAGAGTTCATGATTCTGACTTGAATGTTTTTAATTACAGCATTGGACAGACCAAGGTCACGGTCAACATTTTCTTTCTTACATGCCTCATTGGCCAGTCTATCAGCACGGTCATGATACCTGATTCGAACATGGGACGGAATCCACACAAATTCGATACGAAAGTTGTTCTCATTGGCAGTTATCACATTCCTTTTAATATCACATGCAACTTTAGACATTGAGCCTGACGGGCTGTTCATTGATTTCAAAGCACTTTGAGAGTCACAGAATATCACCCCACCTCCATTTTTTTTTAGGTAGTCTGTGGCTAAGTAGATTCCAGTTAGTTCAGTTTGTGTTGTGCTGGCCCAGTTGCTCAGCCTTTGTTTGTTTGACACTATCATCTCTTTTTCTATATATATTACAATTGCACAGCCTGTTCTATCTGTGTTTGTCTGCACAGAACCATCAGTAAAAGCATAACATTCACTTGATTTAATACTCTCTATGTGTCTGTTAATAGTTTCTAGTGTGACACATCTCACCACATCGGTGTTTAGCATTTGCTTACTACCAACAGGAGTGTAATTAATAGGAACTGATATGTCCAGCCAAGGAGGATTGGCATTAATAGGTTCGTCTGGGGTGATTGGGACATTCAGTTTCAAGAGATCTGCAACACTTTTATGAAGCCACGCCTCAAAGAGAGTCTTTTGTGGAAGGTTGGCGAGATGGTCGGGATTACTTAGATAGAACATCAACTCAGTTTAAGCTGTAGTTTGAGAACCATTGTTCTTCAAAACTTTGACACAAAACATGGTAATAATTGGGGCTATCCTCTCAGATAGGGAGGGCAGTCCGAGCTCTTTCCTCATTTTTACAATTCTGGTTGATTTTGGGCAACCTAGGATGATGCGCATGGCTTCATTTTGCACTACCTCAAGGCTGTTGAGTTGTTTAGGCGGAATAGTCACAAGATGGAGAGCATGATAGTCAACTACAGAACGAATGAAGTGAAGATAGAAAGTACGAGCATAGGTGATGTTAATTCCATAGCCCTTGCCAACAAGGGTTCTGAGGGGTTTAATGCGCTGCATTAGTTTGTCACGAAGGTTGCTGACAAAGTTTGCATCATTCACACAAATTCCAAGATATTTATAGGAGCTACATAGTTCCAAGGGCATGCTGTTAATGTTATATTCAAGAGGCAGAGGGTGAGCAGGACGAGGATTGAGGAACCTCATCTTGTCAACAGATATTATGAGACCGCATTCAACAGTTCTCCGAGCAAATACATCCAGCAAGGCTTGGAACCTGAGTTTGGTTTGTGTCATAATGCAGATATCACCAGCATAGCATATTACAGCTTCGTTTGGCTGAACTGGAATGTCAGCAATAAGCTTGTGCATCAGTATATTAAAGAGCATAGGACTTAACACTCCTCCCTGAGGCGTGCCCAGCTCAAATGATCTCATTCTGGTACTTTTAACTCCCCTAAACAGAACACTGGCATACCTGTTGGACAGATAACCCTTTATCCATGTCAGGAGGTTACCTTGTATGCCAAAATTAGCTAGTTGCTCAAGTATAATGTCTCTATTAGCTACATCAAAGGCTGATTTAAGGTCTATGAAGGCTGTTTGTGTCTTATCTTTTGAGTGAACAAGATATTCTGCAAAGCATGTCTGTGTGCTACGCCCGGGCATGAACCCGTACAGATTAGGGGCGAGTTTGTCTTTGACTTGAAACTTGAGACGGTTTAGAACAACCCTTTCAAGGACTTTACACATACAGGATGTAAGTGAAATTGGCCTGAAGTTTGGAGAATTAGCTTTAGGGATTGGAACTATGTTTCCATGAGTCCATGTCTTAGGCAGAATACCCTGTGTGAGGCTCATTTGATACAGGTCAAGCAGTGGATGGTTAGGAATCTCATTCAACAATCTCAGGGTGTTATAGGTTATGCCATCCTCACCAGGGGAGGATGACTCGCCTTTCATTAGTGCTGTTGTTAGTTCGTGGTGCGTTATAGGAAACTGGTCGGGAAGGTCTGGTGAGGAACAGGCTATTTCAACATTGAAGCCCCTATTAATGTGTGAGGTGTTAAGATATTGTTGTATGTTAGGAGGCAGGGAAGTGATTCGTGACACACTAGACCATATTCTGCATATTCTGCAGGGCTGTGATGAAGCTGGACTGGGGTGGGTGACTTGGTAATGGCTCGAATTTTGTTCCACATTTCTGCTAAAGTGGTTGTTCTATTAATCCCCTGTAAGAATTGTTCCCAATAGGTGTTTCTCACCTGACCTTTGAGTTCACGAAATTCTCTGTTAGCTTTGAGGAATGCCAAAAGGTTATCACTAGTTTTATTTTGCTTATAAGTGTTGGCAAGCTGTTTTACATTCTCTCCTTCTTTGGTGAGGATGGGGTCATGTGTCCACAGAGGTGGTTTAGTGCTGCCCCCCTTCCTCCTTGACTTAACCTAGGTGGTATAATATGTGGTAATGACATTTGCAAGATCACAGCAAAATTCATCCACTGACCCAGGTGTATATCCAGCATACCATCTGTGGATGTAGGCGTTGAAGTGCAGTTTAAGATTATCTGGGATATAAATTCTGAGCTTAGGAAGGGGTTCACACTTGACATCAGCAACAGTGTATTCAGTAAGTATTGCATAATGATCACTGACTAGGTGGTCTGAGATGACCTTAGCCTTGACATTACTGTCTACTAGGTTATACCCAATCACATAATCAAGTCTGCCCCCCATCAGATGTGTCACTTTGTCTGTGTCGTATACAGTGATATTATGATTATTGATGTAATTCACGAACACCCTCCCATTAGAGTTACACTGGACATCACCGAGGACAGTGTGACGAGAGTTAAAGTCACCCATACACAGCATAGCACTGTTACCTGATGGCTTTGGTAACACGTCCGCTCGCAGTTCACTACACCGAACATAGATGTTATACAGCGAAAATTGACTGTTTGCTGTCTTTACTGTAAATTGTTGATAGTAAATACTTTCATTATTGTGAGTTTTAATCCATTTACAGACCAGACCATTCTTTACATAAGTGAGCAGGCCACTTCCTGCTCCACTATTATATGCTGTAAACCCAGCTATCCTGGGTGCAACTTTCTTCTGGGTGCTGGACGTGTAAGGTTCTTGTAAACCAATTACATCAATGTCAAAAAGTTTAACAAACCATTGTAGGTCATTAATTCTGCGACTAACACTCCGGATGTTCCATGAAATGAAGCTAAGCACTCGTGTTACTTTTCCCATCTTGCATTTAACGTAGAGTCGCACGCTGGCTTCATAGATCAGCCTGACCAATAAGCTGACCATTCCAATTTCTGTACCTCTGGATTTCCTGATAATGTTCTTCACAGCCCTTATTCCAGTAGGATTTTTATACACGGTTCCTTCATCAGCCCCGCGAGTTCCTCCTCCGTAAACAATGGAAAACTTACAGGGTCATGAACAGTCTTCAGACCTGGGACTATTATAGAGACCACGCTGGCAGTCTGGGGCTCATTCTCCCCATCCATGCTTCCATCACTATCGGTCTCGCTCTGGCTACTCACCCTCAAGTTGGCATCATTATGAGAGGAGGCACCAGCTCCTTCAGAAGCTCCACTAACACTATCACTGTCATTGTTCACTAGTACACTTACTTGGCAGGCTTTAGCCTGACCTGCATTGGCTAACGAAGGAGAGTCACTGTACCTTTTGACTTCAGGTGGTGGAGGCGATCCGAATCCGGCCGCATTGACATCACTGAGTGGGACTGCTATTGTGGATGGCGGCGACCTCCCAGGACAACTGGGGTGCAAGGCCGTCACACCCTCCTCCGTGGACCTGGGACACTGCCCCCTGGGTGGGGAGGTGTTGCTGTTGATTTCAGGTGCTGGAGGCGACCCCCGCAGTGTTGCTGTTGGCTTCATTGAGTGGGACCGCTTTTGTGGGTGGAGGCGGGCTCCCAAGGCAACCTGGATGCCAGGCCGTCACACCCTCCTCCCTGGACCTGGGACACTGCCCCCTGGGTGGGGAGGTGTTGCTGTTGATTTCAGGCGTTGGAGGCGACCCTGTAGCGTTGGCGTTGGCGTCACTGAGTGTGACCGTTATTGTGGGTGGAGGCGGGCTCCCAAGGCAACCTTGATGCCAGGCCGTCACACCCTT
The DNA here is from genome assembly GCF_018991925.1 of Homarus americanus. Lineage (NCBI taxonomy): Eukaryota > Metazoa > Arthropoda > Malacostraca > Decapoda > Nephropidae > Homarus > Homarus americanus. The sequence goes on from NW_024742658.1 coordinate 31,839, forward strand.
CTTCCTGCATCTGGCACACTGCCACTCAAGAGGGGAGTCCTGCTCTCTCCCCTCCTGAGAGGCACCTTCCTTGATGGGGCAGCTGCTTGTGCTATGCATTCGTGCGCAAAAGCCGCAGGTGGCTGGCTTGTGACAGTATTTTGCCACATGATTGATCCCGCAGCAGTTGTAGCACACCACAGGGGGAGGAGTCCACCGACTGATGTTACTAGGGGTGCCGTACGTGCTGCCAAAGAAGCAGTACTCCTCAGGAGGTGGTTCCTTCCTTTCCCAAACAATGATGATCCTACTAAGTTGTGCACCATCCTTATAAAGTCTTCTTGCACTGTGGACGCCCTGAAGTGACAGAGCTCTCTTGGGGGGAATACCCTTGAGGAATTGGGTGACAAGGTATTCCTTCATTTTTTTGGGTCGAACAGGTTCATCTCGCTTAATATGCTGTATTGAGCCGACCTTTCCATCAATGAAGCGTTGGATAGCTTCCGTCTCCTCTCGGCCTACATAGACAAAACGAGGGGTGTTACCTAGCACGACAACATTCAGCTTAGCCATGCCATAATCCTTATTCAGGGCGGTCAACCAATTAATCTTCATCAAATTGGTTACGTTCTCGGGGAAGGCAAGGTGCATGTACTTAGCCCCTATTGGCTCTCCTCTGCTTCCTTCCCTGGGTCCTCATTTTGCGTTTCTGCTGACGTGTCTTAAACTTCTGAAAGCCAGCTTCAGTGTCGCCATGACTGTCCTCTTCATCTTCTTCATCAAGGACATAGGCAGAGCGCCGCCCAGCGATGACTCCTGCCATGGTTAGATTTAGATGGAGCGGAGAGGTGACAGGTTGGACTGCTGTGTCCAGGTAGTAGGGGCATACGTGCGCGCGTGGGTGTGTAGGCTACCCCCCCCCCCCCCCCAAGGGCGACCATCCATACGTCAGAATGATACACTATGGACAAGAATTTGTCACACCAAGCACTTGTTTATATATCCTTGGCACAAATAACCACTATTTATATGGTCTCACTGGTGTAATATCAGTTATATATACTCATTTGGTTCGTCGAGACCCTACATGAAGTGTCCGTTACTATGGTGGGGAGGCGACCGCATGGGAGCGCTCTCGGTCCCATAGGGGCGAGAGTCTCGAGACCACCCCTGTCAAAGTAGGCCTATCGACACTGACCTTGGTTCCGAGCCTCGCGTTATTCCACTGACCCAGCGCCGCCAGGTCACCACACGGAATATTTACAATTTATGCCGTAAGGGATGAGAAGAAACCTTGGGTGGCAATGCTTTGGGTGACTTCAGATATTCATCGACACATTGTTAAATTCTCGCTCCCACACATCGAGTATGTCCCCACCAATAACACTTTTGATCAGGGAGGACACTCCACGACACCCACGCCGCCAAGCACACACACATCCTTGACCACCGAAGGGTCAAGACGCACCTGGCGCTCCTCTCGGAGCAGCCAGGTCAACTGTTAAGTTGGCCCCTACCAACTCCCTCCCCTGAACCCTCCTCCCCACCGGAATATCAACAAGTTCTCGCCAGAAGTTACAATTTCATTTAGGAAAGGAATGGAACCAGTGTTAAACAGAGGTGAACAGTGGTGAACAGTGCTTAAGTCAGTGAGAACAACTCAACAGTAACAGTCGTACCCAAGTTAACCTTCACACAGTGAGGTCCCAGGTACCCAGTGATAACGGCCCGTGAGACCCAACAACCAGCGATGTGTTAATCCGTCTACGATAGGAAGGCCTGGGACCACACCTCACTCATATAACACCATCTGTGAGGGAATTACTACACCACGTGAGGCCCCTCATAACACCATCTGTGAGGGAATTACTACACCACGTGAGGCCCCTCATAACACCATCTGAGAGGGAATTACTACACCACGAGGCCCTCATAACACCATCTGTGAGGGAATTACTACACCACGTGAGGCCCCTCATAACACCATCTGTGAGGGAACTACTACACCACGTGAGGCCCCTCATAACACCATCTGTGAGGGAACTACTACACCACGTCAGACCCCTTATAACACCATCTGTGAGGGAACTACTACACCACGTGAGGTCCCTCCTAACACCATCTGGGAGGGAGTTACTATACTACGTGTTTGCTGTTCAACACCTTCAATAATCTGTATGTTCACTGTATGTTCCTTTACCTTTCTCTAATGAAGGCTTTTGTTAAACCACCAATGTATGTAATAAGTCATTTATGCCCAATGTATATTTTCAGCCTTCGGGCTGCAGAACTTTTTCAATAAACCGTCAATTATTATTATTATTATTATTTTACCCACAGCTCCTGAGTAGTAAATTTAACTTACCGACGACTATGGTGTACTGTACTATCCTGGATTCAGATTCCATCGTGCTAACAATGTTGCTGGATTTTTTTTCAAGCGTTGTAGCCGAACGAACATATAATTATGTTGCCTGATTAATGTGCGCTTGTCATGGGTAACACTGTACCTCAGGGCCTCGACAATATGAATTACATCCCCGACGTAAAGTTATAACGAGGAGTTCCGAGTCATTTTGAGGGATGGGAACATTCGCCTTCTTTCTTTTGTCGCTTGTCATAACTCTTAATTCAACGATCATTAAAGTTACATAATTCAAAAGCAGTGAAAGTTTTCCTGTCTCCTCCTCATTGCATGAATTTTGTTGCAGGCAAGGCAGTCCCTCCTCCAGTGCCACGGAAGATGTTTGTTCTGTATGGTGTTCAAGCCTATTTAACCTACAGGACAAGTTGAGCAATATTACTACAAATGTCATTATGATATACAGTATTGAGCAATTGTGTTATGCATACATTGAATCTTAACTAAAAACAAAAATTATTAAATATTTTTATGCTAATATTTTATTTTGGACTTGATACCTTTTCCGAACATTTTTGTATCGTCTGCTGATTTCAAGATGTGGGTTGAGATATTTTCGGCAATATGGTTGATGTAGAATACAAAGAAGGTCGGCTCTAAAATGATGCCTTGCGGTACTCCACTTTATAATTCCTGTCGTTCAACGTGGTTTAGTTAATTCCAGTTTTCTACGAATTATACAATTAGATTAGATTTTCATGGTTAGACTTGCCTGTGAGTCTTGGCTGAATCTTTTTTTATAAATCTTTGTAAAGAGAGTTATTCACACACACACACACACACACACACACACACACACACACACACACACTGATATAGATACCACTTTCTTAGGCATTTAATTCGAGAATATTTTTACCTTTTTTACCAATTAAATATCTCCATCCTGTCCAGTAATTACAGTATAACCGACCTCCAGACCGTATAATCTTTAGCTTCCATTAAATGCCATCCCTACTACTGTCCATCACGCCTACTGTCCATCCCTACTACTGTCTATCCCTACTACTATCCATCGCTACTAATGTTCATCCCTACTACTGTCCATCGCTACTAATGTTCATCCCTACTACTGTCCATCGCTACTAATGTTCATCCCTACTACTGTCCATTGCTACTAATGTTCATCCCTACTACTATCCATCGCTACTACTGTCCATCGCTACTAATGTTCATACCTACTACTGTCCATCGCTACTAATGTTCATCCCTACTAATGTTCATCCCTACTACTGTCCGTCGCTACTAATGTTCATCCCTACTACTGTCCATCGCTACTAATGTTCATCCCTATTATTGTCCATCCCTACTACTGTCCATCGCTACTAATGTCTATCCCTACTACTGTCCATCGCTACTAATGTCTAACCCTACTACTGTCCATCCCTACTACTGTTCATCCCTACTAATGTTCATCCCTACTACTGTCCATCCCTACTACTGTCATCCCTACTACTGTCATCCCTACTCGGTCACAATGAATGGCAGTTTAGGACGGGAGGACAGTCAACCCTCTGAGGCTTCACCTCCCCCCTCGTTACAGAAATGACGGTCTTAACGTATCATGTATTTTTCAGCCCCATATAAATCCAATACCCTATTATTGTTATACTCAAAGGAGGCTGTTTCCCCTATGAGGCTGTTTCCCCTAGGAGGCCGTTTCCCCTAGGAGGCCGTTTCCCCTAGGAGGCTGTTTCCCCTAGGAGGCCGTTTCCCCTAGGAGGCCGTTTCCCCTAGGAGGCCGTTTCCCCTACAATACACTATCCGATTCGACAACTGGAATTCTCAATCTTCTTTCCACAAAATTATGACTTCTATAATTCTAAAACCAATGCTACTCGACGCCTTTCAACAGCAGAATAAAATTATTATTCTCCAATTAGTGTTTCCTCATTTATGTTTATTATCCTTTTCTAGAATTGAGAAATTGAGAGGGCGGATTGTTCCTTGTATAGCTCGGCAGACACACACACACACACACTCTGTCACTCTTCCATTTACCTGTCTATGTTTACCTGGTTCTCAAATGTCATTCTATATTCTTTCTTTATTCCTGCTTAGCTTTCACATACCCTGCTTCCTCTTCTCTCAAATTATCTTATCTATTCTTTCCTAAATACTCCTTCACATACCTATTCTTCTCTTTAGTCTTTCGATACCAATTCACTTTTTTTTTTATCCCCCATATTTTCCATATTTTGTTTCTTCGGGCACCTTTACGAGACGAAATTCAAATGGTATGGAAATGACTTCTCCTCACATCATAATGACACGTCCCACACAAACAGCGGTTCCAGTGTGTGTGATGGTTCGATGAAACGGTTCCCTCCCCTCCGTTCTCTCCTGCTGGTGGTCGGGAAATTGGTCTACGTGCTGTGGTTCCTCAATGACGATGCTTTTCACCTTTTCGTATGCGTGGCGTTGACCTGGTGGGCTTAATTTTTTGTGTCGAGTTGTGTTTTTGTTTAATGTTGTTGTTGTGGTAACTTTGGAGTGCTAAACATGTCATTTGTGTGTGTGTGTGTGTGTGTGTGTGTGTGTGTGTGTGTGTGTGTGTGTGTGTGTGTGCGTAAGTTCATGCATTAGTATTCTGATGCGAATAATACAGACAAATGTTATATGAATACACGTCGTTTAGGCTGGATTTATGTCTAGACGACTCTTAAGCTGTTTATATGGTCCTTATAGAACCCCCCCAACACACACACGTCACTCACCACCACAAGAGAAAAAGAAATTCGACTAAAGTGAGGGAGACTGTAAACCATAAAGGCTCCCCCATAAGTCATCAAATATCATATCGTCTCCCAGGATTGTGAGTATCAGGAGGCAACCAGCCGCCAGGGGCACTTGTGGTATCTGCTGCTGTCACGTATAATTGACACCAATTAGAGATTAATTAAACTTGGTTGATATTGCGTGACTACGAGGAACATCACTGGGTTAAACTGTAATCATTACCAAGATGGGAGGGGGGGGGGGGGGTAGGTGGTTGAGGAGGAGGATGGGAAGGAGGTGGAGGATGTGAAGTTGGTGGAGGATGTGTAGGTGGTGGAGGATGTGTAGATGGTGGAGGATGTGGTAGAGAAGGAGGTGGTGGTAGAGGAAAAGGTGGAATAGGAGGATGTGGTAGAGGAGGAGGAGGAGGTAGTGTTGGAGGATGTGGAAGTAGTGCAGAATGCGGTAGAGTAGGAGACGGTTTAGGGGGAGGAGGATGAAAAGGAGTTGAAAGAGCTAAAGTTGTAAGAAAGCATCTAACTGGATGACTTAAAAGTTAAAGCATAAATATAACGTCTACGTTGACATTTAGATTACACTTTTGAGTAAGAAAGGGAAAAGTTTAACGTTGCTGTTGCCTCCCACTACCAACACAAGGAGAATGGCGACGTAATGAAAAAATGTTTTTACACAACACCCGTGATGGTCACGAGAGTATCCGTTTAACTCCGTCACCGATGTACACTGACGATGTTAAATCAGGGTCGCTCGAATATGTATGTTTGCTTTAACTCACAAATGCAAAAATGATGAGGAAACAGCGTAAAAATGACTCTGAATTTACTCAGGAAACGGAAAGTTTGGCCCCGCGTCCTGGAGCGCCGCGAGAGATTTGTTTTGTTTACATTCAGTTTGTTCCAGCAATATTTTCGGGACCCTAACTAGCGGTAACTTTTGTCTCTTTCATAGCGCAATGGTTCGTTCCTCTTAAAATCAGACAATGAAGCCCTGAAAACGTGCAAGTAAATTCAAAGTCTTTATTTTGGGGGTCCAGCGCCGGATCTGCATTCTTTACATTAAACGTTTGATAAAAATCACAAAATAAAAACTTACCATTATTAAGAATACGACCTTTAAGAGAAAATTTTACACACACACACACTCTCTCTCTCTCTCTCTCTCTCTCTCTCTCTCCTTGCATCTATCACATATAAAAGGATTCGCACGATTTCATATCACACAAAGTCAAAATAATATTTCTACCGCAGAAAGATTTATTAACGCTGCGCCTCACAGTGCAGGTGTCCCAGAAAGTCTTTTGAGAGGTGAGGCAAGATTCTCGGCCTGCTCACACCCAGGGGAACCTACCAGACTTCTCATTATCTCGGAGAAAAATTTTACCAGTTTTTCCTTGAACCTTCCCTCCCTCTCTCTCCCTGCCCTCCTCCCCTCCCTCATCCACCCTCCTCGCCTCTTCCTCACTCCTGCCACTCTCTCTTTTTCTCACCCCTGCCTTTCTCTCCCTCTTCTTCACCCTGCCTCGCTCTTCCTGTTCTTCACCCTGCCTTCCTCTCCCTTTTCTTCACCCTGCCTCGCTATCCCTCTTCTTCTCCCCTGCCTCGCTATCCCTCTTCTTCACCCCTGCTTCCCTCTCCCTCTTCTTCATCCTGCCTCCCTCGCCCCCTTCTTCACCCCTGCCCTCCTCTTCCTCTTTTTCGCCCTGCCTCCCTCTCCCTCTCCCTACCTCTCTTTCCCTTTCCCAAGACATTCCCCTCCTCTCTTCCTCACCTTGACGCTGCATCTCCCTCCTTCCCATATCCCCCCTCTTATCCTTGCCTTCTCAGCACGCTCTACCTTTCCTACTTCTCTCTCCACACAACTCATACTACTCATCACTACTATCCTTCCCTTCACACCACTACCCCCCAACTACCCTTTACTTGCAACTAACTACTTCCTCTGCCTCAACTATCCTCTCGCTCATCCCTCTCCCTCATCACTACCTCAACTATCTATCCTCCCTCTACCACTAGCACCCTCTCCACTACCACAGCTATCCTCTCCTGCCACTAACACCCTCTCTCTCACCACTACCCTTGCTCTTCACCACTACCTCACTCTCTCTCACCATAACCCCTGCCCCTCACCATACCTCTCCCAGGCCACTACTAACTCACCTATTCTCGAGTAAGGCAGAGAGCCTGGGGCACCAACAGTCATCAAGCACTAATTCACGGCTGGACGCTCCTCCATTTAAGCCCTGTCCTACCCACCCTGTGTAACTCACTGGCCACGACGTGTGTGTATATATATCAGGCACCGAGAACTCCTCTTACTGTATCGTAGACAGCCTCGCCTCTCCTGTTGGAAGGTAAACCAACACTCTCTAAAACGACCCCACAATTCTTGGATGAAACTTAGCATGATGGTTAAAGTTCATTTGATGGGAGGAAGCGATTACCTGGTACCTGTAGTGATGATATAATTAAACTCTTTTACCACAGAATTAACAAATGAGCACCAAAATTCACAGTTCTTTGTCTCGTAAATGTTCAACAGAACAGATCAAATAATTATTAATTTCCATATAAAAAACAACAATAACAAATAATTATATCTTACAGAGGATCCGGTGGCTAAGAGAACACAAGACTCGACTCCAGTACTTAGAATCCCTGGTTTGAGGACCGAGGCACCCCAAGTCGACCCAACTGTGAATTGAAACCTTACTTTTAACTGGAGGGCATGAAGGCAGTCGAGCTCAGGACCAAACCATATATTGCCGTATACCAACACCACTCACTGCAACGTAAGTACAAAAACCACCATAAAGACTTGTATTCTCTGCACTAGTAATAAGTCATAGCAAGTAATTATTAAATTTAATGACTCTTGACAGGATTACCAAGTGATCAACAAGAATTCGTCAAGTCATTTTATTCCCAATTCTCACGTAAATCAGTTTCTTGCTTCAGCTGCAGCAATTTCAAATGTCCTGGTGTGTCCTGGTGTCCCTGTTTAAGCTATATTGGCGAGGTTTTTCCTTCTCGTACTCTCCGGTCTGATATAATTTACATTGTATTGCCGCTTCAAGAGACACCGAGTCCGTGGCTGTAAAATACGATCTTTTAAACACCTATTTGTTTCGAGTCTAATTTCGAAGTTTTAATTGCAATATAAACTGGTCTGGTTCATGGTATTCTTTGCTGTTGTGTTGTGTTGTGTTGTGTTACGAAAAAAGTAAACTTCAGAAGACATTAATCACTCGTAGATAAAGTTGAGGGATAGATATTTCAGGTAATTTTTTTTTCTATTGATTTTGCCAAATGTTTTCCTTTTTTGACTGACTGATTAATGTCATTCTTTACCGCGGTTTTTTTTTGAGACACGTATTACAGATTCTTGAATAATCTTATTTTTTAACTTTATGACAATTATTACCAAAAATACGAGTAAAAAACCCAACAACAAGTGAAAAAAACGCCATGAATACACTAACTACTGTGAAAATAGCAACACAGAAAACCCCAGGTGAGTGGTTGATTGTCTCACCTCCTGTGCTTCCGTTTCTCGCGTGATAGTTAGCGGAGTTTAATGTACCCAGGGAAGGGGCAGTACTAGAGGGTGTCGGCCTGACTTGACCCTCAATTAGAAGGTTAACAGCCTCTAAAACTTTATCCCGGTACTGTAGTTAGTGTGAGTTACGACTACCGTGTGTAGCTCAGTCTTGTGTAGTTTGCTTTATATTGTGAATTACTTGTGGCTCTTACAGTGCCATGCTCATTGCACACAAACAAACCACAGCAACATTGTAAAACTTATTGTATTGTCCTCAACAAACAAACGAACAAACAATAACATCACTGTAGGAATTGTTGTTTTATCCTCAGCACACAACAACATTTTGCATCGAATTATGGTACTGTATGGTACATTCGTCCATTAGACACACGGTACATTCGTCCATTAGACACACGGTACATTCGTCCATTAGACACACGGTACATTCGTCCATTAGACACACGGTACATTCGTCCATTAGACACACGGTACATTCGTCCATTAGACACACGGTACATTCGTCCATTAGACACACGGTACATTCGTCCATTAGACACACGGTACATTCGTCCATTAGACACACGGTACATCTGTCCATTAGACACACGGTACATTCAGTCCATGAGACACACGGTACATTCGTCCATTAGACACACGGTAATATCTGTCCATTAGACACACGGCACATTCTGTCCATTAGACACACGGCACATCTGTCCATTAGACACACGGCACACGTCCATTAGACACACGGTACATTCGTCCATTAGGACACACGGTACATCTTCGTCCATTAGACACACGGTACATCTGTCCATTAGACACACGGGTACATCTGTCCATTAGACACACGGTACATCTGTCCATTAGACACACGGTACATCTGTCCATTAGACACACGGTACATTCGTCCATTAGACACACGGTACATTCTGTCCATTAGACACACGTACATTCGTCATGAGACACACGGCATATCTGTCCATTAAACACACGGGTACATTTCGTCCATTAGGACACGGTACATCTGTCCATTAGACACACGGCATATCTCGTCCATTAGACACACGGTACATCTGTCCATTAGACACACGGTACATTCGTCCATTAGACACACGGTACATTCGTCCACAGACACACGGTACATCTGTCCACAGGGACACCATCTGTCCATTAGACACACGGTACATTCGTCCATTAGACACGGTACATTCGTCCACTAGACACATACATTCGTTAACTAGACACACGGTACATTCATCCACTAGACACACGGTACATTCGTCAACTAGACACACGGTACATTGGTCCATTAGACACACGGTACATTCGTCCATTAGACACACGGTACATTCGTCCATTAGACACACTGTACATTCGTTCACTAGACACACGGTACATTCGTCCATTAGACACACGGTACATTCGTCCATTAGACACACTGTACATTCGTTCACTAGACACACGGTACATTCGTCCACTAGACACATACATTCGTTAACTAGACACACGGTACATTCATCCACTAGACACACGGTACATTCGTCAACTAGACACACGGTACATTGGTCCACTTGATACACGGTACATTGGTCCACGAGACACACGGTACATTACTCTGCTGGTTTCTCTTCCTCACTAAACCTGACAACGGAGGCAAATTAGGTTGTTATCCCTGTAATGTGGTTCAGCTGACATTAAATTATGCGGTGGAAGAACACTCCTTTTCCGGCTAACAAGTTGTTTTAGTTGGCTGTTATTATTATTTTAAAGAGGTACTGAATGTAGGAGAGGAACACGATAATAATGTTGGTGAATAATTGAGAGAGAGTTGAAAAAGAACAGAGGAGTCAGTAGAGGAAATATTATAATAGGAACATTGATAGTGCGCATGCGTAACAAACTATATTACGAATGGTTGTGGTTATTATTTTTAGGAGGTATTGAACATGGGCCTTGGGTGGAATAGGGAGTCGAGTAACCTTAAATAAGAAACAAAATAACACAGACAAGGGGAGGAACACGACACAGAAACACTTAAAACAACGTCGTTTGTACTTTACCTTCATGTATAAAGTATCACGAGAGTTATATATTTTTTTTTTTTTTATTATTTCAAAGACATTCCCGACACGGCGTAGGTTGACGGGAGTTTAGATCAACGCCACAAGTCTTTCCTCTCATTCGGTGCCATTCGTTAAACCTTCCCGCAGGTGCCACTATAATTCCTTGAAAACTTGTATATCGTGAATTGACAACACGCATTTACGGCCTTCACGCGTTCCAGTGTTTAATAACAACAGCGAGGGAGATTACCTACGCCATTTACGGACGCCCATAAAACACGGAGACAATGATGTATGTTTATCTCGTCAGCTGAGACGTTTTTGACACCATGAGACAAGTACGAACAATCATCATCATCTTGTGTGTGTGTGTGTGTGTGTGTGTGTGTGTGTGTAATAATAATAATAATAATAATAATAATAATTAACGGTTTATTGAAAGAGCTTGGCAGCCAGAAGGCTGAAAATATACAGTTACATATTTGGGGAATGGGTTACGAATTACAAATAATATACAAGTGACATAAATAAGACATATAATAACTTAGATGGGGATCAGCTCAAACTACAGTTCATTTCAACATAGTGACAGTGTAGGGAGCAGTGTTTACTGGGAGTGAATACACTGATTTATTACATGTTATTGATAATTTTTACAATGGTTGGGACTGGGCTGTTCTTATAGCGATCAGTTCGTGCACGTATGGGCTGGATGCGGTTGTGGTGTCGAACAGCAATTCTCGGACAGGGGATCTCAGGTGGTAGTAGGGGCCGGTGTCGGGGATGGTGTAGAAGCTTCTTACCAAATTTGCAGATGAGGCCGTGGTGATGGTCAGTGAGAGTCGAAAGGGTCAGTGTGTTGAGCGCTTCTTGATATGTGGAGTAGGAAGGGGAGAGAATAATCTTGCATGCCCTCTTTTGCACTTTTTCTAGGTGTTTACGTTGTGTGGCATTTAGGGAGGAAGACCAGGTGGGGGAGGCATAGGTGAGCTTGGGAAGTATGAATGTCGTGTATACACTGAGGAGCTCATGTGCAGGAACTCCGAGGGACTTGAGTCGGCGGAGGAGGTGGAGACGGAAACTGGAGGATTTGACAACTTCACTGACGTGTGGTTTCCAATTTAGTTTGTTGTCTATGGTGACGCCGAGGAGCTTCGTGGAATCTACGACCTGGAGTGTGTTCGGACCAAGGGAAATGGAAGGAGGTGGGACAATGTCGGAGGAGAGGTTGATGTGCATAACCATGGTCTTGGTATGGTTGATGGTGACATGGTTGTTGGTGGCCCAGTTTTGGAGACTCTTCAATAAATCCTGAAGGGCGGTATAGTTGGGAGCAGAATTGTTGACGCTGATCCCAATGGTGGAGTCGTCGACATATTTCCAGCGAGCAGGGGTTTCTCTTAGGGCATCATTGATGAGCATAAGGAAGCAGAGTGGTCCCATCTTGGTGCCTTGGGGGACGCCACAGGTGAGTGACTGAAAGGTGGAGACAGCCCCTCGGAAGCGTACAGCTTGGCGTCGGTCACTGAGGAAGTCTGTAAGCTATGGTATGAGACTTCTCCGAAGCCCGAGGTCAATAGCTTTGTTTATGATTATATTGTGGTCGACTAGGTCGAACGCTTTAGTGAAATCAATGAAGGCGACAGCTACAGACGTTTTTCGTTTCTCGAGATGGCGGTATATGTAATCGAGAAAGCTGACAAGACAGTGAGTGGTGGAGGAAGTTTTCATGTTGCCAAATTGCTGAGGGTCTACGACTCCTGCAATATCAGCATAAGCCCAGTCAAACACAAAACTTTCACAGATTAGGCTGGGTATTGGGGTGATTGCAATAGGTCGTAGCTGATTTAAGGATTGTGGGCTGGTCGACTTGGGCACTGGTGATACATAAGAGGTCTTCCAGTCAGCTGGGCATCTGGCTTGACTGAGAGAGGCATTGATGATGGAGCAGAGGGGTTTAGCAAGCTCCGGGGAGAACTCCTTGAATAGTTTCATTGGTAAGTCAATGGGGGTGGTAGAGCGCTTTAATTTTAGTTTGTCCAGGCGTTTTGCTACGTCAAATTCTTCTACTAAGTCAGTGGGAAGGGGGGCTGGTAGGTAAGCAGGGAGAGTGGTTGTGTCGAGCCGTGGGAGCGTCTGGCATATAGTAGCGAAATGGTTGTTTGTTTGCTGTGTGTGTGTGTGTGTATCATTAGGCAGCACTGGTGAGATTGCTGGCCAACACCTGCCTCATTCTTCCTGGTGTATGTATGTATGTATGTATGTATGTATGTATGTATGTATGCCATCTTAAGTTATTAGACCATCACAGGGCGACAACACACAGGAGATGCAGTAGCCAGGGTACAGGTGCAGCCTCTGTGGTCCTGACGGGCACACGGTCGATCCACCAGCATATATTAGTCTCTTTTTTTCCTTATCTCCCTTTTATTTACTTATTGGAAATCTATTTAGTGAAACGTTGCAGTCCTTAGCGTCTTATTCGAAAATATTTTCATACACAATACAGGTATATGTCAATATTTGTGTGTGTTTGTCTGTGTGTATGTTGAGATTGTATGTTCAGAGGTGTGAATATGTGTGTCCTGGTGAAACTGATCTGTTGTATTTTAGATATTAGTGACTGATGTCCTGCTACTAGATGAGAGGTATAGAGTAGAGAGACGGGAGTTTATACGAAAATGTAAAGACACACAAACACAGCCACAGATGTACAATCTCGGTCAAAAGTAATCATACACACCACTACCCAACCCCTGCGCCTGGCCGGGTCCTTCCTGCACGGTAAGTCACGTGGGGTAGAGAGGGGGAATGGTTGACTTGGGGAGGGCCGTTTGTTGAGTGAGGGGTGCGGAGGGGTAGTATGGGATGCAAGATGTTCGTCAGAGAGGAAGGGGATGGACGAAAACAGGGGAATTCATGATAAAAGGGAGAAAACGATTAATCTTTTTTTTCATTAGCTTATGTTTACATGCTTGAGAGAGAGAATAATAAATGAGGACCCTTATTTTATGATTATCATAATGTGTCATCTATTTCCTTATTTATCATTATTTAAGATTGTGCTTTATGTTTTAAACAAAGATAATTAGATATTTATAAGAACGTTAATATGCGGAGAAATGTAGCCAGCGGCGACTAGCCAATCGATGTTCCTGAGCTGGGTGTGGAACAGGGCCAAACATTATTGCCACTGTCACCTCATCACCTCGCACGGATTTTCACAACTCAAATAAACATATTACAACATGAACAAGTCGCATTCTATCCAACATTTTTTTTTTTAATAAATATTCATTTTTCTTCCAAGAACGGTAGTAACGAGAGGTAACAACCTAGTTTGATGTTACTGGTGGTGAGCAAGCCAAGCCCCCTCCTCTCTTATGTTGCCATATCAGGGGCTTTCCCTCACTGAAGCCAGGCGCCTTATCAACCCTAATGACATATTACCAGCAAAAGCTCACTCGCACTCTTCCTCAGAATCTCAAGTAAAGGAATAGATCACTAAGGGAAAGTCTATATGACACCTCCGCGGACACCTGGCCTCCTGGTTGGTTGGTTGTTTGGGCTTTAGGCTTATCAACTGCCAGGGTCATTAACGCCATCAACCAACCTTAACACTTTCAGGTGTTAAAGATAATTTTAAGACCACATACACTCTCAATATGTGGCCCTTGACGTGCTCCCTCCACCTTACCCGGGCCCTCCACCCCTAGCTCTCCCCTATCAGTACATCCCCCCCCAACCCTCTTGTGGCCCGTCGTGTAGATAGACCTCGAGCTCGCCGCTAAGGCAGTAGGAACGGTGCATGAATTATTTTGGTAGCTGTAGATTATGTATCTATGCTACTGTGCCGAGTAGCAACCTTGTAAATAAGCTACTGTGCCGATTAGCATTTATATATGTAATTACGTGGCAACACTGCACGTGTTATGTGGCAACATTGCCCCGAGGCTGCCATATGGCAAGGCAGTCTCAGTCTGACTCTGTGGGCCGTGCATGGCACACACTAGTCACTACTTGTACTTCTCCTATCCGTTAATAAATGGACTTCAGTGTTACCCGGTGTTTCCCTACCCATCACTGCCTTCTTCAGGGAACACTTGGAACCTTCATGGCGCAGTGAGTAGGATTTGTGAACAATGGACAGTTAGCCGGCGATGTGCGACTGCCGGCGATGTGCGCGTCGACTCTTAGTGTGTTGTGTTGTGTTGTGTTGTGTTGCGTTGTGTTTCTCCACGACGTGCAGTGTTGCGCCGTCACAGTGCGTTTTAGTGACGGTGGCAGTGTTAGTGTCAGTGTATTAGTGTGTCTAGAGCTGAGAGTTGAGCATTGGCCTGTCTTTTGTGGTACCCACGAAGCACGCAGGTGTATACCCTTCTCGTGTGACATCCGGGGAGACACTGACGTTCTTGCCTCCACGGCAGCCACCACGATCTGCTCTCTCAAACACACACACACACACACACACACGCACGCACGCACGCACGCACTCACTCACGGACAGAACAGTGGACTCTATGCGTTATTTCTGCGCTGTTTATGTCATATATATGTGGTTCGAGCTGATGAGGCGCCACTTTATATACTAAACAGCGCAGTTCAAGCATACTAAGATGGGCGGTAAGAAGGGACAACGTCAAGATGGGAGACACGACTCCCCACCACCTTCCCCTCCACCGGGCGCAGACTCTCATCCTCCACCTCCAGCGACGGACATTGCCACAATTCTGAGGTGGATGGACAACAGGGACGAGAGACGCAGAGAGATGGAATTTCAGAGGGAGGAGATACGAAGAGAGGAGGAAAAAGGTGCGTTTTGAAGCACAATTGGCGACCCTGGCGCTAACCCACCCTCCCTCACTGGCAGATATCATGCACCAAGGTGCCAGTACCCTCCCTCCTCCACCACACCAGCGTCCTCCAGGTACTCTTTTCTACTCCAACAGCTCCCAAGGCATCTGTTCAACCCCCACCCGCCCTCTCACCAGACGTCACGGTTCAGCTTTTTCGTGAGTGGAGGCGGCGGTGGACAGATTACTCCACGATGGTGGACCTTGACAGCATGCCTCCAAACAAACAGCTCATCCAACTGCAGATGTGTTTGTCGCTGGAGACCCAGAGAGTTTTGGAGCACACGTTACAAGTGCCTCCCGATTCTACGTCTTCAGTGACGGATGTGCTCGACCTTTTGCAGGAGCACTTTAAGGGTCGGAATAACGAGGCATTGCGTTGCCGCGCCTTCACCAGCTGCAAGCAGGCGGAGAATGAATCCTTTGACGACTTTTTTGTACGTTTGAAGAGTTTGTCGGAGGAGATCGACGTCTGCAAGGCGCACAGCCGGGAATGTGAGGAAGCCTGGATCAAGCACGGGATCTTGACAGGTGTCAGGCAAGATGAGTTGGTGCAGCGACTCATGCCCCTGGACGCTTCCTCCACACTCCAGGTGGTAGTGACTGAATGTCGGTCATACGAGGCCACCAAGTCCGCCACCTCTGCCTTACGGGCCCCACCTGCTGTGAGAGCTATCTCACAGTACAAGAAGGGTAAGAAGGCGGCCAACAACGTGAAGGCTGCCGCACGTCCTTCCACGCCTCCGCCTAGTGCTTCCTGTGGCAGCTGTGGAAAGCAGCATGACCCCAAGACATGCCCGGCCGCCGACGCACTGTGTCGTGGATGTGACCGTAAAGGCCACTGGTCTAACACAGACAGGTGCCCTGCACGAGGCCGCAAATGTCAGGCCTGCGGTCGCTATGGACACTATGACAAGTACTGCCGCCAACCCAAGCCCAAAAGCCCGAGACGAGGAGGAAAGCAGCGCACTTCCCTCGGGGTGGTTAGCACGCAGCCCCAAGCAGCAGCTGAGTCACATGAGGAGGGTGGAATCGACCACACGCCCCAGGGCTAACCCTTCTGCTATCATCCGCGTCGCCGTCACACACGGTGATGTGTCGGGTCATATCGAGGCTATACCTGACACCGGCGCTGATGCTACGGTGATAGGCCTGAAGCACCTGCAGAAACTGGGCCTCACCAAACGCGACCTGGGACCACCGCCGCAGCTGCAGTACTACAATGCTGACGGTTCCCAGACGCCGGACACTGTGGGCTCCTTTCAAGCGGAGATCACCTCCGGCGACTGGGACCACCGCCGCAGCTGCAGTACTACAATGCGGACGGTTCCCAGACGCCGGACACTGTGGGCTCCTTTCAAGCGGAGATCACCTCCGGCGACAGGTCGTGTCACGGATGGACGGACGTACAGCCTACCCTCGCTACACCCTTGTTGTCGTGGGAGCACTGCAAGGAGTTAGGCGTGGTGCCCAGAGACTTTCCCGAGCAGATCCCAGCTGCTCGGTACACCGCCAGCAGGGTACGTGAGTCAACGAGCAACGCGCCTGGCGCTGCCGCACAGAGCTGCCCAGAACCTGCGTCCACTCCCACCCGCACAGGACGCTCCCCTGCCCAGATCCTGTATGGTCACCCTCTCCGCTCTTACGTTCCTGCACACGCCAAGGCCTTTGCGAAGGAGTGGCAAACCAGAGCCGAGAGCTGCGACCGCCGCGCCGCTACACGTGCCCAGGACGCCAAGGCTCGGTATGACGACCGTGCCCGCCCTCTTCAGCCACTGGAGATTGGTGCCCTTGTCCGCGTCCAGGACCCGACGACGACACGTTGGGACAAGGTGGGCATAGTGATGGGCGTCGGCCGGTCACAGGACTACAAGGTCAGGATGCCGAGCGGCCGTGTCTGGTGGAGGAACCGCCGCTTCCTCCGGCCAGTCCCACCCCCTGCTGCTGGCCCCCTGACCGAGGACGAGTCCCTTACACCTCACGAGGATCCGCCCCACAGTGCACCTCGACGCTCGGAGTGACTTAGGACTAAGAAGTCCGCTCAAGACAAAGACTATGAGCGTGAGGGGGGAGGGAGATGTAGGTTATGTATCTATGCTACTGTGCCGAGTAGCAACCTTGTAAATATGCTACTGTGCCGAGTAGCATTTATATATGTAATTACGTGGCAACACTGCACGTGTTATGTGGCAACATTGCCCCGAGGCTGCCATATAGCAAGGCAGTCTCAGTCTGACTCTGTGGGCCGTGCATGGCACACGCTTGTCACTACTTGTATTTCTCCTATCCGTTAATAAATGGACTTCAGTGTTACCCGGTGTTTCCTTACCCATCACTGCCTTCTTCAGGGAACACTTGGAACCTTCAGTAGCGACTGTACACACACAGCCACAAGAACACAGCCTCAGACGTGCACACACATCCACAATAACACAACCACAGACGTACAGACACATAGAGAAAGGAGAGAGAGAGTGAGAGAGAGAGAGAGAGAGAGAGTGAGAGAGAGAGAGAGAGAGAGAGAGAGAGAGAGAGAGAGAGAGAATAAAAGAATATCAGTATGAAAAGGCGGGCCAGACATAAACATTGGAGCAGGTCTTTTGTTTACTCAGTCAGGTAAGAAACAAAAGTAAGGTTATTGCCCCCACCGACACACAACCTGAACTATTGCCCGACTAAATTCTATTTTGCTTGTCCTGGTCCTTTTAAGGGAAAGTTAAGAGTTGTGTGTTTGTGAAAAGCTTTTTGGTCACCGGACTAAGTAACACAGAATAGTGGGGTAAAGAAAGCGGGAGTCAGTCAGTGGTAGAGGTGGAGGAAGGGTGTTAGGGGGTGGGAGGAGATGGTGTGAGGCATACCTAAGGGAAAGAAAGTGATGTGGGAGGGGAGATGGTGAGAGTCATACCTAAGGGAAAGAGAGTGATGGAGGAGGGTAGATGGTGAGAGTCACACCTAAGGGAAAGAAAGTGATGGGTAGGGGAGATGGTGAGAGTCATACCTAAGGGAAAGAAAGTGATGGGGAGGGGAGATGGTGAGAATCTTACCTTAGGGAAAGTAAATGATGGGGGAGGGAGATGGTGAGAATCATCTAAAGATGGGGGGAGATGGTGAGAATCTACCTAAGGGAAAGAAAGTGATGGGAGGAGATGGTGAGAATCTTACCTTAGGGAAAGTAAATGATGGGGGGAGGGGAGATGAATCATACCTAAGGGAAAGAAAGTGATGGGGAGGAGATGGTGAGAATCTTACCTAAGGGAAAGAAAGTGATGTGGGAGGAGATGGAAGTAGGGAAAGTAAATGATGGGGGAGGGAGATGGTGAGAATCTACCAAGGGAAAGTAAATGATGGGGGGGAGAGGAGTGAAATGATGGGGAGGGAGATGGTGAGAGTCATACCTAAGGGAAAGAAAGTGATGGGAGGAGATGAGAGAATCATACCTAAGGGAAAGTAAATGATGGGAGGAGATGGTGAGAGTCATATAAGGAAAGAAAGGATAGGTGGGGGGACAGATCAAAGGTATAGGTAAGTAAAGAGGAGAGAGAGAGGAGAGAGAGAGAGAGAGAGAGAGAGAGAGAGAGAGAGAGAGAGAGAGAGAGGAGCGAGAGCGAGAGCAGAGAGAGAGAGAGAGAGAGAGAGAGAGAGAGAGAGAGAGAGAGCAAGAGAGAGAGAGAGAACGCGAGAGAGAACGAGAGAGAGAGAGCAGAGAGAGAGAGAGAGAGAGAGAGAGAGAGAGAGAGAGAGAGAGAGAGAGAGAGAGACGCAGTAAACCAGAGATAAAGGTGGAGTTCAAGTCATAGAGAATACTGAGGCAACTGAAAGGAAGGGAAGGGAGTAACAATGGAAGAGAATTATAATGTATGGATAAAGAATTAGAGACGAGGAGGAGGAAGAGGAGTAGGAAGAAGACGAGTAGGAAGAAGAAGAAGAGGGGGATATATAAACTAATCGAAATTGAGGACCGAAAAATAAACGCGGATGTGTAATTTAAAAAAATATATATATACAAAAATTCAAGATTATTAGCACAAGTATTGTGATCTTGAAATGAAGGAAGTTAAACTGAATAACAGGAAACAGAAGAGATAAAAAAATAGGTCCAGAAAAAAAAGAAAAAAAAGAAAAAAAAATTCGCTTGAGAGTCGACAGTAGAAAACACTCGGTATGTTGAAGACGAAAGTTAACTGCGTTTTGGTGTCCGGAAAATCAGTAAGAGACTGAATAAAAGACTGATACATGTGACTGCCTCACTCACCAGACGAGTAGAGTACAGCAGAGGAAACGTCGAAAGTGCTGGGATTTTGGGAAGGGTAAGGCAAGTGTGAGGCAAGTGTGGTAGGTGTGGAGAGTGTAAAGAATAATAAAACGATACAAAGAACAACATAAATCTTTGAAAACTTCACAATACTTTCCCCGGGTCTACCACGGAATATAAATCTGCTTTGAATTATTTCTTCAGAACACCCTCCACCGACTCGCTCAGATTTCAACATTTGCATTCAGGCAGATATTTATAAACAAGATTTATCACTTATACACTCCAGTTTTGTTTGTAACTTGGAGGTAAACACGAACCTTTACTGTTTCCTCATGTGTCCTCGATGTACAGTAATATGCGCTGGGTTGTTTTATGAAATGTATCTTACAGTTTAGTGACTTCAAGGTGACTTCGTGATCTTGTAAACAATGGGAGTTTTTGTCTCGTCTGATGTATAAGCAGGTAGTGATCACGTGGCCTTGTTGTAGTGTGTCTGTGGGAGGGAGTGAAGGAGGACACGGTGGGGAAGTGAGTGAGTGAGTGAGTGAGTGTATAGGTGAGCGAGTGTGTGATTATGCAGGTTAATGTGTGGGTGAGTGAGTGAATTTTTTATCCGTTAAACTGTTAGATTTTATGTTTTCTCTTGCTAAAATTCTGAAATACACGGGCACTCACACATGCATACATGCCCACCGACAAACGTATACACATGCGAAACACACACACACACACAGATACACACAAATGCAGAACACAGATTTGGAATTAAATACTTACAATACAAAGACAAGCAATCATAAATAATAAAAACGCATGCAATATATACACACACTCCTACAGACGCACACAATATATACACACTCCTACAGACGCACACAATATATACACACACTCCTACAGACGCACACAATAAATACACACTCCTACAGACGCACACAATATATACACACACTCCTACAGACGCACACACGTACAGTACCTCACTTACTGTACATACATCATCCAAAACCCAATTACACACACTGCTACTACACACACACACACACACACACACACACACACACACACACGCGCGTCTATCATCACACACAAACAGCGAGGCAACATATTGTGTGAGCTGTATAGTAGGTTTCAGATCCCCTTAGCTAACACCGAGCTCGTGTGTGTGAGTATTACACCAACAGCCAGTAGAGGAGAACACAAAGGCTAATCCGTCCTTATTCCACACCGCTCTCCACCCCTCCACGCTAAGTGACTTCAAACCCTTATTCGACTTCGCTCCACAGGTTCAAACAGTACTACGGGGCTGTCCAGTAGACCACGAAGCCAACACTTTAGACGTGTGATGTAGGCAGGACTTTGTTACTGAGAAGTAGGGAGATACTGGCACTAGGAATTTCAACTCACCGAGGCCTCATGGGTATAATCTCTTAATGCGGGCTTAAACTCTCGGTCCCAACACTTTGAGAACAGAGTACCTAATCCACTGGACCATGGAGACACCACTTACACCTGTGGTGTTGCCAGAATTTTGATACTCAGGGTGAAGAGATGTTGACTAAAACTGTTGAGAGAAAAGATAGATGTTTTGGTACTGTACATATGTGGCTATGTATATGTAAATATATGTCTATGTTTATTTGTTAATGTATATGTTTGTGCGCATGTTTGGTGTAAATTTGCGTGGACGCAGTAAACTTAATAAATTATTAAAAAGCGAAACACACACACACACACACAGGCACACACGTTCTAGACAGCTGATAGCCAGTCTCAGTTCCCAATCACAGATAATTCCGGGCATTAACTGAAGGCAGATGGACGCATTAAAGAGAAACACCTCCGGGCGTGACATTGACTCGCTAGACTATAAATCGCTCCTCTGGTGAATATATTACCTCACCTTGATATGCAAGCGGCGTCTCCTTTTAACCGAGGCTCAGGATTTTCTCCCAAGCTTACTGTGAGCGCGAGACTCCCATTATCGTAGCGTCGGGTCCCTCGTTGCAATAGGTCGTACGTCTCGTGTGAGGGGGTCGTTTCTTAAATCTCAGGCGAACTATCAACAGTAATTACCTCGTCTGGATACCGAGTGAGACGAGAAAGAATGAGAGAAGGTTTTGAATCAGAGAAAACATCTCACTACCGAGTTTTATTCCGCATTACCCCGCCTCCCCGTCACGGTTCTTATCTGTGTGGGTTAAGCTGTAAGTTAGATGCGTCTTGACGTTAATGGAGAATCTGCACTGAAGTGGCGGTGAAATATTGCTCATACGTCCGCGCGCTACAAAGAGAAAGTGAAGGTAATGGGGAAGAATTCTACCAGAGTTTTTACCTGGTAACGCGTCCCTGGCGGAATTCTTGGCCGAGCGTTATTACGAATCTAAGTGATCCCGAGTCTTATTGCGTCCTGGGAAAAATGAGTAATACAGGGAATGGTAAGTGCAGCGATGATATGTTTGAGATTGTCTGAGTTACAGCTGTTTTGTAGGCTGTATTTATTTGTGTAAGACTCTATACACCTTCCTACTATCTTCTTTCATCTCTCTCTCTCTCTCTCTCTCTCTCTCTCTCTCTCTCTCTCTCTCTCGTTGGCAGTTAGGTCGAATAAGTTGTTTCAAAAGACCTTGGATTAATGACCAGAAAGATATACCATTAGTGGGTTCAGGGCGAAGAGATTGTGTTTTGGTCTGAAAGATTTTTTTTTTTTCACTACGATCATTTATATAGGCATTGATTATGTTCTACAGGAGACTTGTGTAGTTCGGTTGACCTTCAGTAACAAAGGTTGAACCATGTAGGGTAAAGAGTTCCATATCAAGGTGAATCATCTGTGGAATGTTATCAGTGAATCAGAATTTAAATTTACCTATTCCACCCCAGTCAGCTCTTATCATACTGTCAGTGGGTGTGTGAGAGGGCGCGGATTCAGAGAGAAGGAAGGAGTGCACGACACAGACACGGAGAGAACACAGTAGCAGTGTTAGGATTCGTGTGGGTTGTAACGAATAAATCTAGAGTGTTGGCTCTGTCAGCAGGGTGGTCAGGGATACGTGTTGGGTCAGTGGCCGACCACCTGGGTGAGGTCATTAATAATGGAAAAGGTCTCGAAATCGAATCTGTCTCTATCTGTTCGAGGAAAGAGTAGAGTTACTCTGGGATACTGTGAACAATGAAATCACCGAGGCAGATAACTTCAGCAGAATAGCTTGAGAGAATACGTTCAATTGTAGACGTTAAAGACTCAAAGAGTAGCATTAGCGATGTTGGGGGAGTGACGGATACAGCAGACCTAATGAAAGCTTAGATTGAAACCGACTATTGTTAAGGCGGTCAAGGTTTGTCTGAACGAGTGGAGGAGAAACGGGTGTGAATGAAGAGACAAGTGCCCCCCCCCCCCTTGTTAGCGAGAGAAAGGCGGAATGAATGCATACTTAGAGTTCTTATTTACTGATTAGAGTCGCAAGCTGAGAAGGTTAAAGTATCTGTAACAAATACATGATGAGAACTTGATGCATAAAGTTTAAAAATTGCCAATTAATGTCGATGCTAAGAACTGCTAAATATACTTCATGTGTAAATTGAGTCCATGAACAAGTATATATTTCTACCTATTGTTTTAAGCTCCTTTCTGATCCTTTCCACACACTCCTTACTCCATTTTCTTTACTAATTCTTGCATCTCTTATTTTTTTAGGTACCCCCCCCCCCTCATACAGAAGTAAGAGAGAGAGTAGAGTGGGAGAGAGACAAGCATACAATGACAGAAAGAGAGAGAGATAAAAAAGCAAGATCTAGAACTCTACTTTTGGAGAGAGGTCGAGGAAGATTAAGATCAGTCGTTCTCTCCTTGTCTTTATCTATACCCTATCATCCCTAAATCTTTCTCATCTCGGTGATCCTTCCCCTTGTTGCTCGTATTTTCTTTCTTTCTCACCTTATTTTCTTCTATCTTTCTCACTTATTTCCTCTACCTTTCTCATCTTATTTCCTTTAACTTTCTCATCGTCTTTTCTACCTTCTCATTGTATTTCTCTACATTTCTCATTTTCTTTTCTTCTATCTTTCTCACTTATTTCCTCTACCTTTCTCACCTTTTTCCCAATAACTTTCTCACCGTCTTTTTCTACCTTCTCACTCTAGTTTTTCTACCTTTATCCTCGTTCTCTTTACTTTCTCTCATCATTTGGTTCTTTCATTATTATTTTCGCTCGATGCATTTCTTACTCTTTTCTCTTGCACTGTCTTTCTCATTATATTTATCTTTAATAAGTTTATCCATATTCATCTTCGACAAAAAATAAATGAGGATGGAGAAAGAGAGAGAGAAAGAGAGACAGAGAGAGAGAGACAGAGAGAGAGAGAGAGAGAGAGAGACGAATAACACCCTCAGTTTACCTTGGAAGATAGCGATTATAATTATGATAGTAACAGCAATTAATTCATAAGCTTTCATCTTTCACCCCCATGATATATTACCTAATTAAAAGCTGGGGAAAGGACATTACCAGGAGACTAATGGCCGGCAATACTCTCAATTATGAAGATCGTTATTCATAAATCATCTCCACTCACCAACACGTATATGTACTAACAGATATGTGGGGTACCGAATTAGTGGGTGGGTGAGACAGTGGGTTTGGTGATTAGAGGGTGGGTGGGTGAGTGAGTCTGGTGGCTAGAGGGTCGGTGGGTGGGTTTGGTAGAGGGAGGGGGGTGGGTTTGGTAGAGGGAGGGGGGTGTGTTTGTGAGAAGGAGGTGGGGTACTCTCTCTCTCTCTCTCTCTCTCTCTCTCTCTCCTTTCCATGTTATTCCCCTCAGCTTCAAGTCCTATCTTTATAATGCACGCAAGAACTTATTTCAAAAGTAGATAATTAAACAAATTGGGAAGATAACTTTGCTTACCATAACGTCACCAGATGAAACTACAACAACCATTCATAATTCTCAATAAAAACTTCCTATTATACATTTTATTCATCCAAGGTCATTTTCTGAAAAGTATCAACAATGCCAACAAAAAAACAAGACAAGAATTGACCTTTAATTTCAAACTCGCCTCAAAAATACTTCCAGATGACGTCATTCAGTTCTCAGCTCTAAACAAAAACGTTTCTCTCACGCACACACACACACACACACACACACACACACACACACACACACACACACACACACTCACACTCTAAGAGCTCATTAACTGCTCTCTCTCCCAGGAACTTGTGTTATTAAAAAGTTTTTGTTTACCTTGTTTGTGTTTTTATGTTGCGGCGGTAACTGCTCCTGTCACTTTTTATGTGTTAC
Source organism: Homarus americanus (assembly GCF_018991925.1). Taxonomy (NCBI): domain Eukaryota; kingdom Metazoa; phylum Arthropoda; class Malacostraca; order Decapoda; family Nephropidae; genus Homarus; species Homarus americanus. The sequence goes on from NW_024742658.1 coordinate 56,997, forward strand.
GAGGTAAAAGATACTTATATGTGCTACTTATAGGCTACTTTGATATCTCTATTATGTAGTCACTTTATATATGACACACACACACACACACACACACACACACACACACACACACACACATACACAAAACACTATCAAACCCCAGAACCCAAAAACCCCAGAACCCAATAACCCCAGATCCATAGAACCCCGAACCATTTACGTAGGCCATACCGGGCCAAATAATTCAGAATAATGAGTTTTATTTGTTTTGTGATACATGATGAGATTTATATTACTTTGAAATATTCTTTTCCACGTATAATGTTGTTTACAGAAACCCAGATGAGTTTGGGGAGAAATATTACCCTCCCCTCTCCCCACCCTCCCTACCCTGCCCTCCCCAACACACAGGAATATTAGTAAAGTATTTCCATAAGTGAATAAATTCAATCCTAATATAAATACTGTATTATGGAGTATCAGAAAAAAAATAGGTTTGACTCTTTTGTTTTAAGAGTCAGGTGCTTCAGTAATAGGTTCGGGGTTCAAAGTGTCAGGGGTTCGGTATTGGGTTGGTTATTGGATTGACCTGCTAGAGTTGGGAAAATGAGTAAAGACAGGAAAAAGTGGAAGGTAAAGGGAAAGGGAGATGAGCGAAGTAGGAGATATGGTAAGAAGAGATGGAGAAATAAACAGAAGGAGAAGAAAATGGAGACAGAGGAGAGACAGAGAGGAAAGAATATGGAGGGAGAGAAAGAGAGAGGGGGAGAGAGAGGGGGCTTTAAATAGCATCACTATGAACTGATAAAATTCACTAAGTTACTTTTTCGATAAACTACAGCTGGTGTGTTTGTGTTCCGCCAACATTGTTATTTTTTCCTGATAGCTGGAGGTGGAGAAATTCCCACAGAGGAAGGAGGTAAATTGGATTAACTTTACGTCCTAGAGGCAAGTTGTGACTGTAAGAATTCTGTTTACTGACTTGATTTGGAAAGTTTTTTGTTGTGTTCAGGTAAGGTGTGTGTGTGTGTGTGTGTGTGTGTGTGTGTGTGTGACCTTAATAAACACTCCTGAGGACTTGTGTGAAGCCCAGAGGGGAAGCAGCTAATGAATGAAGAACTTCACCTTCCTATTTCTGAGAATCACTTCAAAACAGACCTGAGAGTTAGTCTTTCAGCTCACGTCTTAAATTGATTTCTCATAAGACAATATATTTTTTCATTAGGAATTTACCCAACATCAGTAATGGGCTTAAGTACTAAAAAGGTCAATACGAAGGAAGTTTATTTCCCTTTAGAGAGGAAATATAGATTCAGTATATATCCTCATCAGAAGTCAAGCTGGACATATTAACACTCGAGACTTTCTGTGTGTAAAGATGACGTAATGTGTAACGATGACGTGTTTTCAATATATCTATTCATTATGATCGTCACCTTGACATCACTCAGACAAAATGGGCAATATGCTTGTTGGTTTAAGATTTAGTGATTCAACTACTAGGTTTATTAATGCACCAACCACAAGTTATAGTGTTTTAATAGAGAGGGTTAGATCCTCCACCTGCCAGCACAGGCAACGAGCACAAACACTTCAGTTTTATAGGAAATCAACATTGATTTTTTTTTTATATATATATAAAAGTCGGTGAGAATTGCTCTTGACAACACCACCATGTAGATTGTGTTTTTACATTTAGGTTCGTCGTCCCACTGTCCACCGCACACCAATCAAATATTTAAACAACACGTTAACAATCTCTCTTGTTCAGGCGGTATCAGATCATATTTTTTAACAGCAGGTAAAAACAAAATGAAATCAAAAGGAAATCAAGTTTGCTTTTACCCTGTATACCAATAAGCTTTTCCCCTGTAAGCCTTATGACACTAATTGATAGACAACATTCCTGTACCTGGCGCATTTTAATTAAGGTTTATTTTTTACGATGTAACAGTGTCGTATCCATGCTGAGTCGACTGATTAACTTCTGTAATGCGAGTTGAATTTTCATGGCTGTTCTTCTTCTTTTTTATTTCTAATTATTTTTGTCAGTTATATTGAAATTGTCATAAACGATTTCTCTATTTTGTTACATTAGTCAGTTCTTTCATTGCCAATCCTGACTGACAGACTGACTGACTAACTGACCGAGTAATTAATGACTAACTAACAGAGCATATTTTCACCGAGTCCGTGTAGCTTTTTTCCTTCCAGTCAGCCTTGTTTACTTTATCTAACTGGTTTATAAAGCAGCTAATACAAGAACTATTACTCATTCCTAAATTTGGCTGATTCTAGTTTATAAATCCTAACCTAACCTAACCTAACCTAATCTAACCTAACTTAACCTAAACCAGAGATAAAGTCGTGTTATAAGTTGTTTTTGTTTTAGTGTTGTTAGGTCTTTAAGCACTGGTCCATAAGCAACTACGACGATACATTATAAAAAGCTAATAAGTTAAATAAAGAAATGGAATAATGAATAAGTAGATAATATGAATGACTAGATGATTAAAGAATGTGTAAATAAGGAATGATATATGCATTTTCGGATCACCAACCACCATTAACAAAAAAAACCCACACACACACACACACACTCTCTCTCTCTCTCTCTCTCTCTCTCTCTCTCTCTCTCTCTCTCTCAGTAAACAGCTACATCAATATCCGTCAGCTTTTAGAGAGGATAAAAATTAAATTGGTAAGCATAACACCTCCCGTACCATCCATCATAGTTTCTGTACCATCTACCTCTCTCTCTCTCTCTCTCTCTCTCTCTCTCACACACACACACACACACACACACACACACTGCAACAAAGACCAACCCAAGAGTCGAGAGTCCTTGAGGCATCAAGTCAAGATCTTGCTGCGTTACAGAATCCAAATCTTTCAACCTTGTGTGCCCAGGGCCATACTTTCACCACGAATTTTTACTTTCTTCTTCCTCTCTCTCTCTCTCTCTCTCTCTCTCTCTCATAATCCTCGAGGCGTCAAGTAACTGAAAAAAATAAATCGAGGAAACCAGAAAAGTTTATTGAAGGAAAACTTTGTTCTCTTATGACTCGGGGCTCAATGTGTGGCAGTCGGAGTGGAGGATACCTGGAAATATTTATCTCAATGTTAATGAGTTACAACAAAATTATAATTTCGGTATAACTTTGGTGTTTTGTTGCTAAAGATTAGTATCATCATGGTATTAGTATGACGATTGATATTCATCTCTGTTGTAATTATTTCAATGTATTTGTGTGGAAAAGTTTTTATTTGTTTAATATTTCTTAAAAATATGAGAATGGTTTTTCATTTCTTTCTCCTTTTCATTTGTTTATTCTTTCTCTTAGTTCTGTGTTCCTTTCATCTTGTGTTTATACTCGTTTTGTGTGTGTATGTATGTTTTTTATACATATATGTGCATTGTACTTAAAGCATACATTACCGTAAGTATCATTATAATACATCCCCAAAGGCACCTGATGATGCTGTATTAAAACAAAAACAATCAATAGGTAGAATTTATCAAAATACCGCCTCAGAACAGTGCCCTGCCCAAGGCGTCATTCTCATGCAATATTTTAATTTCAGTTTTTCTTATGCATTCATTATTTTTTAGCGTAAAAATTGCTCATCGTTTATTATTTCAACAATAAATGTGTGTGTGTGTGTGTCAAGGCAATTCATGTGCAGTTTATTATTTATTTTAAGCCAAAGTCAGCAACGAGAACGACCGAACAGGTGAATTTCCCAAATGTTTATTTTAGACCGAAATGGCGGGAAATTTCTCTTCTGGGTATACTTACACAAAAGAAAAATATAATTGATTCATTTTACGTAGACAGGAATATCACTTTATCCATACCAACGGGTGAGAGAATGTAGAGGTAGAGTGGTAAAGAGGGGAGGCGGAGTGAGGCTTTATGACGTGGTTAAAGATACCGTATTGCCTTCAGTATCATCGTAATTAATTTAATTATATGGAGAGATGTGTACTGATACTACACTAGTTTGATGTATTTATATTTCAACATTAAGTAAGGTAGACATTGCTGTTATGTTTGTTTATGATTATTTCCTAACTTGGTCATATTTTTATGCTTAAATATTTTTTTTTTTCGGGGGGGGGGGACTTGGGTTAGAGATCGCGAAAGTAATGTACTGCTCGCGAATGAATAGTTATGGTTGTATATTATAAAGCAGCGAATGTCAACAACGTAAAGATAAACTCCGCAAACCCAAGATGTTCTAGTTACTGCTACCACCCCTAACAACACTCGACCTAGCTCAGTCATTAGAATTGGGATCCTTTGGGACTTTGGTCGATTAGAAAAGAAAATAATATATCAAAAAATACACTCGAATTTCTTTCTTTTTTTCATAGATAAGCATATCAATTAAAACTTTGGAACGACAAAAAGGAAAATGCAACAGTGAGATTAACAGCTTTATTAATTTGACCTCTATATCGTTAACTAATTTTGAATAATATTAAAACCAAAACTTTCAGTTAATTTATATATATAAAAAACCACAGTATATATTTCAATTTCCATCTTGATAACAAAATTTGAAATATATGACCCAGTCCCCCTCAAAAAAATTAATTATCGAAAAATTTCGACATAATTCCGACACTAACTTTTAATCGCGAACCATTACGTGCGAAAATGTGGGACACAGTCAAAACAAATGCAACTATAAAATTAACACTAATTATGTCAACATTTCAACAGGTATGATTATAACCCCATCATCAGAATGTTCCTCGTGAATAGATAATGTAATTCATAGTGACATTTACTCTTCCGAACGTTACATAACACTGAAATATGATAAAATATGTCGCTGATTACGAGTCAAATTTAATTAACGAGTCATTATGGGTGTGATCTATTACAGTGAGGTGTATCTCGTTCCGTATGTTGTATTGTGCCTGTGTGATGTGTACGAGACAGACAGACAGACAGACAGACAGACAGACAGACAAAAAATGAGAGAGTGAGAGAGAAACATAAAGAAGAAATGAAAATTTTTGGTATAATGGACATGATTTTGATAAGTAGATTAAGGCTGTGTTAAGTAATATGAAATAAACCAGAGATAAATATATATCATTAGGCCTTGATATGGAAGGAAAACGCCACAGCATAACACAGCTGATACAACATTTAGAGTGAATTAATATCAGTATAGCAGGGAAGACCTTACAGGACTAAGACATAAAGATGAGGACTTGGGTTCATTGAGCTGATTGTCTTTCCTATGATGTATTTCCACTACTACATATACAGAAGACAGTGTACACCTATATAATGGATTCCTAGAAGTAGTCCAGGGCTTTAAAGTAGTTTCCAGCGCAGCATTACACTTACCAATACTTTAGTGAGTTATGAAGTTATAAACCAGACCACTAGAGCCTATTTAAGTTAATACCCAACTGAAGGACCACAGACAGCTTCTCTTGTGCAGTTCATGTCCCGGTAAATACTTGAGTGTCTTCTCCTATTTTCCCTCTCTCCTCCTTTCCCCCTCTCTTCTCCTGTCCCTCTCTCCTCTCCTCTCCTCCCCTTCTCTCTTACTCGTCCCCTTTCCCCTTTCCTCTCTCCTCCCCTTCCCTCTTACTCGTCCCCTTTCCCCTTTCCTCTCTCCTCCCCTTTCCTCTTACTCTTCGCCTTTCCCCTCTCCTTTCTCCTCTCCCTTTCATCTCTCCATTTCCCTTCACCTTCCTCTTTCTTTTCTCCCTCCTTTTCCCCCTTTTAACCCTCCTTCCTCCCCTCCAATTTTCTCTTCCTATTGCTCCATCTCCCTTTTCCTATTGTCACTCCGCTTTCTCTTCCTTCTTTATCCTTTTATTCCTTCCCCTTCCTCTCCCCCCCCCTCGACCACCTCCCCTTCCCCTACCCTCCTTCCCCCTCCCCCCTTACCCTCCACTCCAGAGCCATCGTGATAGTTATCTATGTTATCGTTCCCTATTGGTCGTTATCTCGAGTACCCAGGAAGAGCGTGGTGAGGAGGGGAGGGGAGAGAAGGGGGTGGTGGGGGATGGAGGTGGGGAAGGGAGAGACGGGGAAGGAAGAGGCGGGGAGGAGAGAGGCGGGGAGGAGAGGAGGAGGAGGAGGAGGAGGAGGAGGAGGAAGTGAAGAGGGAGGAGAGAAGAGGTCTGCAACCGCCGTATAAAAGCTTCGTAAAATATAAGTCTCTCTGGGCCCGGGAGGAGGGTGAGGCAAGGACAGATAATGTCTCTCAGCTCGTCATATTGCCTCGTACTACAACCATCTATCATCTGGGGTCCCAAACTGCTGGCTGCGCTTCACTATCATTAAAGATTTTTTTTTTTGTTAGCTTCTCGCTGCGTTTCACTACCATCAAAGCTTTATTTTAAGTTGTGGTCTATCCTCACTATGTACATCTTTTGTTAATATACTGACTAAACCACTGAGAGAATTTTCCCTCCTCACCCCTGGCCCGCTTACGCCACTGGGCTCGTCACTTGCCCCCACGGCCCCAATCACACCATGTTCTCTCATTATCGAGGTTTATTGTCAGTCTTGGTCGGCCTTGACTGTATTCTCGGCAAATGGTGGGAAAGGAAAATTCATCACCCTTCAAAAAAATGGTAAGTACATATTGCAATCCATAGGGCGTATCTGTCTGTCTGTCTGTCTGTCTGTCTGTCTGTCTGTCTGTCTGTCTGTGTCTGTCTGTCTTTATTTGTTTGGGTGGATTAGTTTAGCGATTACCTGATCTCTGTTCATCACTGTCTGCTACAAATTCGCCACCAATGCCACTGTCCGTTGTCACTTCCACTCCCCTAACACAACTTCCCCTGTCACTTCCACTCCCCTAACACAACTTCCCCTGTCACTTCCACTCTCCTAACACAACTTCCCTGTCACTTCCACTCTCCTAACACAACTTTCCCTGTCACTTCCACTCCCCTAACACAACTTCCCCTGTCACTTCCACTCTCCTAATACAACTTTCCTGTCACTTCCACTTCCCTAACACAACTTCCCCTGTCACTTCCACTCTCCTAATACAACTTTCCTGTCACTTCCACTTCCCTAACACAACTTCCCCTGTCAACTTTCTGTCACTTCCACCCTAACACAACTTCCCCTGTCACTTCCACTCTCCTAACACAACTTCCCCTGTCACTTCCACTCCCCTAACACAACTTCCCCTGTCACTTCCACTCTCCTAATACAACTTTCCTGTCACTTCCACTTCCCTAACACAACTTCCCCTGTCACTTCCACTCTCCTAACACAACTTCCCCTGCCACTTCTACTCCCCTCACACAACTTCCCCTGTCACTTCTACTCCCCTCACACAACTTCCCCTGTCACTTCTACTCCCCTCACACAACTTCCCCTGCCACCTTCACTCTCCCTTCCACTCAGCTAACAACTTTCTCTGACACTTTCCCTCTCCTAACACTACTTCCTCGCTACTTTCATTCAACTAATACAACTTTCCCCGCCAGTTTTCCCCGCGATACAATAAGATACTCGCGTAATTGTATTTCTTGGGCGTTTTCCTGACAAACATAAAATCTCTTGAAGCAACTCGTCTCCTTCCCTAATTTCAATTTCATTAAAGCACTTAAGATGGTAATTTGTTTTGTTTTTTCGGCGGTAAATGGCAATTGCAGAAAGGCGTGTAGCTATTGAAGAAGGCGTGTAGCTGTTGTGGAAGGCGTGTAGCAATTGTGGAAGGCGTTTGTATGTTGTGGAATGCGTATGGCTGTTGAGGAAGGTGTGTGGATGTTGAAGAAGGCGTGTAGCTATTGTGGAAGGCGTGTGGCTGTTGAAGAAGGCATGTGGCTGTTAAAGAAGGCGTGTGGCTGTTGGAGAAGGCATGTGGCTGTTAAAGAAGGCGTGTGGCTGTTGGAGAATGCATGTGGCTGTTAAAGAAGGCGTGTGGCTGTTGGAGAAGGCATGTGGCTGTTAAAGAAGGCGTCAGGCTGTTGGAGAAGGCATGTGGCTGTTGAAGAGGGCGTGTGGCTATTGTGTGTGTCGTAAGCGCGTTTATGCTCTCCGTGGTATGCGATTCCTTATCATGATTGTCTCCCAGAATTGGATTGCTTGGTAATGCGATTCGCTCTTGTTTTTGATGAGATAGTGCAGAGACCGTGTGTTACAGCTGGGACGGTGTAATAAGTTTCTCCTTCTGACACTTATTGTATTAAAGCGACTTGTTTACGTTCTCCAGCTGTTGGGAGATTATTGTTACTATAGGGGCTGTAATTTGTAGTGTTCCAATATATGTTTCGCGGTGTACTATCTGCTTTTGAGTGAAGAATTAGACTGATAATTTTTAATAGATGGTTTATGAAGTTATTTATTTTCTGTATTATATAGTATGTGAAGTGAGAGCTGGTGGTATTTTTCGTCTGTTGTATACTTGAGGTATTACATATCATTCCACTGTATTAATTTATTCAGATACAGTATAGATACAACTACAGGTAAAGAAAAACATCATTATAGGTACAAATACAGGTGTCCAGAAAAACAGCACAGGTACAAACACACGTTAAGTACAGATGCGAATATTTATCAATTCAGAAACAACAATACAAATACAGGTACAGGAACTAGAACAGGTACACCCGGGTATTACTGATGACTCCCAAACATTACCCACGTCACGTTAACTTGGACACACAGAGTTAAGGCACGAAATATATGCGTTAAAGGACTCCTACAAGATACTGTTTTTGTAGAATTATCAAGTTATTGTTCTTATTAAAGTCCTATAAATACACTTTAAAGGAATAAACGTAATCTTAAAGTCTTCTACACACACACACACACACACACACACACACACACACACACACACACACGTCCCATTATATTAATCGTCAGTCACTTTCCTACAATGTGTGCCACCGAAGGATTAGTTAATGACAGTCCATCAGAAAATCCGATCCCATTGAGTGATGAACCATTACAGATATCCCTCGCGATGATTAACCAAGGATTAACTAATCATGTCTTTCTATCAGACCAATCATGAAGAGAAAATGAGATGAATAGGATATGGGATTCTCTCTCTCTCTCTCTCTCTCTCTCTCTCTCTCTCTCTCTCATGGAAACTCTGCCTCCAAACTCAACACGTTATGACAGTTATTTGAAGTGAAATATTAATTAAATCGTAACTTCATCAGTACTACATAGTTAACCTTGGTACAGTACCTTTAATTATCTGGTATCTATAACAGTTTGCTATTATTACGGAACAAAAGCCAATATTCCCGATAAGTTTCAGCTCATCTACTGTATATCCGATTAATGTTGCTAAAAATACAAAGCCGATATTATCTCGATCAATGAGCCATAACAGCGGGATATGTGTCTTCTGTTTACTGCCTCTACTTCTGTTTTTGTTTCTCAATTACAGACCTGAAGTTACTGAAAGATGCGTGATGTACTGAATCGATTTTAGTTGTTGTCACATAGAGAAACTCGTGTAACATTATCATAGGTTATAAAGATAGATTTACAGTGCAGCCTGATCCTAGGGGTGTGGCTGAGTCAGTGACCCTCAGGGGAGAAGGAAGGCGCTGTATCCACTCTGCCAACGCATCCCTTAACCTACCGCTAATATCACCTAACTTAACCAAAGAGATTCGCGCTTGGGTATATAATTTCGGGTTGAAGTCTGGGTCAGGGTCTGAGTCTGGGTCAGGGTCTGAGTCTGGGTCAGGGTTCGGGAACATGAACACACCACAAGGGTTTGAACCTCCGGCTGATAAGATAAGAGCAACAGGTAACAAGATGTAAATTATTCGCGTCGACACACCTGTGGCCGCCAATAATAACCTTTGATCTAGTCTCTCTCTCTCTCTCTCTCTCTCTCTCTCTCTCTCTCTCTCTCTCTCTCTCTCTCTCTCTCTCTCTCTCATTATCTTCTCACACACACACACACACACCTCCATTTTCCATCTACTAACTGAAACATATCCATAATTTTCTATCCAAACAGAAAAGGAAGTCTCACGCCCTCTGCCATCTCTCAACGTCCTCGACTTTTCTCCCCTACGTATAAAAACTTATTTCCTGAGGGTGATAGTCATAAGGAGCCGCCACGAGGTTTACCCTTCACTGCTGCCTCACATATAGAGACAGACCCTCCCTCTCCATCTATTCCCGAGGATCAATTACGTGGCTGGCAACCCTTCCCGACTGCCTATAAATCTTTACCTTCCCAGCAATTTGTCCCTTGAGATACTCCATTTCCTCTTATCTTTCCTCCTTCCTCACCTCCTCAGAAGACATGCAGACAGTTTCATCTATTAAAAGTCATCTAGTATGAGAAACTATGATCAAATGAAGAGTTTTATAACCCTAGTGAAAGTTTCCCTGTGTAAAAACGTCTTCCTTTTACCTTCTCTCTCACAAGATAAGCGACGAGGTTATGTTGACTCTTAGACATTCATCTGTTGTAAGAAACCAAGACTTAGTGACCGGTGCTTCATAAACCTGGTAATGGTAACGATGTAATAAGATGCAAAGTCAAGTTTTTTCTATCTTTGTTCACTCGTCTGTTGTCAGGATGTAAGATCTTTTTAATGGTGTTTAGCCTCTTATTTAAGACGACATCATTCGGTAAAAATCATCTCACTCAAAGGAATAAGGACCGGGTTAAGACATCGTACTCAAAGGATGGACTCTTTTCACTCAAGGTGGTTAAGATAATTCATTATATTCAGGAGATTGGCATCGTACTCGAGGATCTAATAAACCCTGGTGGCTTCTCATACAACAACAACTTCAGTACAACTTCACAGAATCATATCTTCCTCTTACAACTTTCTCTCTTTATGAAACATTTATGTACATATTTGTTCGGTTATTAATTACATCTGAGTTTTTAGAATTTGAAGACAAAGGATTTATTCTTGACCGTAAAAATTAGTCAGTCTCCTCCGCTCCAGAATCCAGATGCGACAGAGAATGATGTTGATGTGGCTCTAAGAGTTGAATCACAGGAGTCTTTTAGGGTGATGATTTAACCCCCCAGGACTCAAAGGGAAACAATATATCGTATCTTACATCTTTAACTAAAAAGACAATTTATCTTACGAATGTTGGAAAATCATGGTCTTGGTTGAATCAGATGTCGACACCAGACCTTACCTCATAACACCGAAGGAGAATGCAGATCAAGGGACCGCCACCAAGTAACTTACAATTTTGTGAAAGTGGATGGTATCAATATCTATAAATCTGGAGCCTCAGAATCCGGAGTCGGTCTTTCCCGAGATGATGTTATAGGTGTCAGGGTATAATACTCAGAGGAAGTTATGAGGGCTAAGAAGACACTAAAGCCCGGACTCTGATTCACAAAGGTACATCGATGAACTTTCCGCGGAAGAAAATGTGATAATGCTCTTAACTGGTTGAATTTTAGCTACAGCACAATCTGAACGACGAAAAATAGCATCATAATTACACTGGCATTCTTATATTTATTGGTTATGTTTATTTAACATCAGAAAAAAATATAGGTTAGATTCCTTGCCTCGTAACTGATGCTAAATATACGTATCTAATTAAAAGTAGAGTTTATAATCTCAAAATACATCAACGTTTTTTACAACTCCTCCTAACTTCACAACCGATAGCACAAACTAACTAAACCTAACCTAACAATACTGTCCAGTTAAGAGACATGACGTTACGCGCTCTAACCAATCATGACTTGGCTGACGGACTCTCTCTAGCCATATGGATCATCATCATCATCAACCCTCAACCCCATATAGCATAGATCAACACATCGTCGTCCGCCAGTGACCCTGTATTGACCATCAAATTTTGTGAACTTGTTGTTAATAAAAGGGGAGAAATTGAGTTTTGTGGGAGAAGAAAATTGAGTTTTGGTGAGACAGGAAGAGTGTGTTGGTGAGAGGAAGAATGAAAGTTGGTGGGAGAGGAAAAGTGAGTGTTGGTGTCCTCCATGCCGACCCCTGACCTGTTGTCCTTCATGCCGACCCCTGACCTGTTGTTCTCCATGCCGACCACTGACCTGTTGTCCTCCATGCCGACCCCTGACCTGTTGTGCCGACTGACCTGTTGTTCTCATGCCGACCCCTGACCTGTTGTCCTTCATGACCCCTGACCTGTTGTTCTCCCATGACTCCTCTGACCTGTTGTTCTCATGATCTCCTGACCTGGGTTGCTCTCCATGCCAACCACTGACCTGTTGTCCTCCATGGCCACTCCTGGACCTGTTGTTCTCCATGCCGACCCCCTGACCTGTTGGTCCTTCATGGCGACCCCTGACCTGTTGTCCTTCATGGCGACCCCCTGACCTGTTGTCCTTCATGGCGACTCCCTGACCTGTTGGGTCCTCCATGCCGACCTCTGACCTGTTGTTCTCCATGCTGACTCCCTGACCTGCTTGTCCTCCATGCCGACCACTGACCTGTTGTCCTCCTCCATGGCGACCCCTGACCTGTTGTTCTCCATGCCGACTCCCCTGACCTGTTGTCCCTTCATGGCGACCCCTGACCTGGGTTGTCCCTCCATGCCGACCACTGACCCGTTGTCCTCCATGCCGACCCCTGACCTGTTGTTCTCCATGCCGACCCCTGACCTGTTGTTCTCCATGCCGACCCCTGACCTGTTGTTCTCCATGCCGACCCCGACCTGTTGTCCCTCCATGCCGACTCCCCTGACCTGTTGGGTCCTCCATGCTGACCACTGACCTGTTGTCCCATGCCGACCCCTGACCTGTTGTCCTCCATGCTGACCCCTGACCTGTTGCCCCTCCATGCCGACCCCTGACCTGTCCCATGCCGACCACTGACCTGTTGTCCTCCATGCCGACTCCCTGACCTGTTGTTCTCCATGGCGACCCCTGACCTGTTGTCCTCCATGCCGACCACTGACCTGTTGTCCTCCATGCCGACCCCCTGACCTGTTGTCCTCCATGCCGACCCCCTGACCTGTTGGGTTCTCCATGCCGACCCTGACCTGTTGGGTTCTCCATGCCGACCACTGACCTGTTGTCCTCCATGCTGACCCCCTGACTGTTGTCCTCCATGGCAACCACTGACCTGTTGTCCTCCATGGCGACCACCACCTGTTAACCTCCATGCTGACTTCTTGACCTGTTGTTCTCCATGCCGACCACTGACCTGTTGGCCTCCATGCTGACCCCTGACCTGCTGTGCTCCATGCCGACCACTGACCTGTTGTCCTCCATGCTGACTTCTGACCTGTTGTCCTCCATGCAACCACTGACCTGTTGTCCCTCCATGGCGACCACTGACCTGTTGTCCCATGCTGACTCCCCTGACCTGTTGTTCTCCATGCCGACCCCCTGACCTGTTGTTCTCCATGCCGACCACTGACCTGTTGTTCTCCATGCCGACCACTGACCTGTTGTCCTCCATGCCGCCACCACACTGACCTGTTAACCTCCTGCCGACCACAGACCTGTTCTCCATGCCGACCACTGACCTGTTGTCCTACATGGCGACCCCTGACCTGTTGTTCTCCATGCCGACCACTGACCTGTTGTCCCTCCTGCGACCCCTGACCTGGGTTGTCCTCCATGCCGACCACTGACCTGCTGTCCTCCATGGCGACCCTGACCTGTTGTCTCCATGGCGACTTCTGACCTGGGTTGTTCTCCATGCCGACCACTGACCCGTTGCTCTCCATGCCGACCACTGACCTAAGCTGTCCTCCATGCCGACCACTGACCTGTTGTCCTCCATGGCGACCCCTGACCTGTTGTCTCCATGGCGACCCCCACCTGTTGTTCCCTGCCGACCACTGACCTGTTGTTCTCCATGCCGACCACTGACCTGTTGTCCCTCCATGCCGACCACTGACCTGTTGTCCTCCATGCCGATTCACCGACCTGGGTGTCCCATGCCGACCACTGACCTGTTGTCCTTCATGGCGACCCTGACCTGTTGTCCTCCATGCCGACTTCACTGACCTGTTGTCCTCCATGCCGACCACTGACCTGTTGTCCCCTCCATGGCGACCCCCCTGACCTGTTGTCCTCCATGCCGACCACTGACCTGTTGTCCTCCATGCCGACCACACTGACCTGTTGTCCTCCATGCCGACCACTGACCTGTTGTCCCCCTCCATGCCGACTCCCTGACCTGTTGTCCTCCATGCCGACCACTTACCTGCTGGGTCCCTCCATGGCGACCCCTGACCTGCTGGGTCCTCCATGGCGACCCCTGACCTGTTGTTCTCCATGCCGACCCTGACCTGTTGTCCTCCATGCCGACCACTGACCTGTTGTCCTCCATGGCACTCCCTGACCTGTTGTTCTCCATGCCGACCACTGACCTGTTGTTCTCCATGGCTTAATCTCTGATCTGTTGTTCTCCATGCTGACCCTGACCTGTTGGGTTGTCCTCCATGGCGACCCCCTGACTCCGTTGTTCTCCATGCCGACCCCCCTGACCTGTTGTCCCTCCATGGCGACCCCTGACCTGTTGGGTTCTCCATGCCGACCACTGACCTGTTGTCTCCATGGCGACCCTTCCGGACCTGTTGTCCTTCATGGCGACCCCCCTGACCTGTTGTTTCATGACCACTGACAGGTTGTTGTCCATGCTGACTCTTGACCTGTTGTCTCCTCCATGGCGACCCCTGACTGTTGTCTCCATGTCGACCACTGACCTGTTGTTCCTCCATGGCGACCCTGACCTGTTGTTCTCCATGCCGACCCCTGACCTGGGTTAAGCTCATGCCGACCCCCCGGATATGTTGCTGTCCTTCATGGCGACTCCCTGACCTGTTGTTCCATGCCGATTCACTGACCTGTTGTTCTCCATGGCGACCCCGGACCTGTTGGTCCTTCATGGCGACCCTGACCTGTTGGGTTCTCCATGCCGACCCCTGACCTGCTGTCCCTTCATGGCGACCCCGACTCCGTTGTTCTCCCATGCCGACCACTGACCTGTTGTCTCCATGGCGACCCCTGACCTGTTGTCCTTCGGCGGCGACCCTGACCTGGGTTGTTCTCCGCGCCGACCCCCTGACCTGTTGTCCTTCATGGCGACCCTGACCTGTTGTCCTTCATGGCGACCCCTGACCTGTTGTTCTCCATATGCTGACTCCCCTGGACCTGTTGTCCCTTCATGGCGACCCCTGACCTGTTGTTCTCCATGCCGACCACTGACCTGTTGTTCTCCATGCATGACTCTGACCTGTTGTCCTTCATGCATGACCCTGACCTGTTGTTCTCCATGGCGACCCCTGACCTGTTGTCTCCATGCCGACTCCCCCTGACCTGTTGTTCTGGCGGCGACCACTGATCTGCTGGTTCTCCATGCCGACCCCCTGACCTGTTGTTCTCTCATGGCGACCCTGACCTGTTGTTCTCCATGCCGACCCCTGACCTGTTGTTCTGGGGACCCCTGTACCTGTTGTCCTCATATGACCTCTGGACCTGTTGTCTCCTTGAGGACCCCTGTACCCGTGGTCCTCTCATGGCGACCCCTGACCTGTTGTTTCCAGACCCTGCACTGCATCCTCTTTTGCCGACCACTGACCTGTTGTTCTTCTGCCGACCACTGACCTGTTGTTCTGCCGACCACTGACCTGTTGTTCTCCATGCCGACCCGACCTGTTGTCCTTCATGGGACCCCTGACCTGTTGTTCTCATGCCGACCACTGACCTGTTGTCTCCATGCCACCCCTGACCTGTTGTTCTCCACATGGCGACCCTGACCTGTTGTCCTTCATGGCGACCCCTGACCTGTTGTTCTCCATGCCGACCACTGACCTGTTGTCCTTCATGGCGACCCCTGACCTGTTGTCTCCATGGCGACCCTGGACCTGTTGTCCTTCATGGCGACCCCTTGACCTGTTGCTCCATGCCGACCACTGACCTGTTGTTCTACCATGCCGACCCCTGACCTGTTGTTCCATATGCCCCTGACCTGTTGTTCATGCCGACCACTGACCTGTTGTTCCATGACCCTGACCTGTTGTTCTCCCATGCCGACCCCTGACCTGTTGTCTCCATGCCGACCCCTGACCTGTTGTTCTCCATACCGACCACTGACCTGTTGTTCTCCATGCGTCCACTGACCTGTTTTCCTTCATGGCGACCCTGACCTGTTGTTCTCATGGCACCCTGACCTGTTGTTCTCCATGGCGACCCCTGACCTGTTGTTCTCCATACCGACCACTGACCTGTTGTTCTTCCATGGCGACCACTGACTGTTGTCCTTCATGGCGACCCCTTTATCTTGTTGTTCCATGGCGACCTGGACCTGTTGTCTCCATGCCGACCCCTGACCTGTTGTTCTCCATGCCGACCCCTGACCTGTTGTTCTCCATACGACCTCCTGACCTGTTGTTGTCTCCATGGCGACCACTGACCTGTTGTCCTTCATGGCGACTCCCCTGACCTGTTGTTCTCCATGGCGACCCCTGACCTGTTGTTGTTCCTCCATGACGACCACTGACATGTTGTTCTCCATGGCGACCTGACCTGTTGTTCTCCATGGCACCCTGACCTGTTGTTCTCCATACCGACCACTGACCTGTTGTTCTCTGCCGACCACTGACCTGTTGTCCTTCATGGCACTCCCTGAGTTGTTCTCCATGACGACCCCTGTCCGTTGTTCTGGCACCACTGACATGTTGTTCTCCATGACCCTGACCTTGTTGTCCTTCATGGCGACCACTGACCTGTTGTTCTCCATGCCGACCGACCTGTCATTGTTCTCCATGACCCTGACCTGTTGTCTCCATGACGACCCCTGACCTGTTGTCTCCATAGCGACCACTGACCTGTTGTCTCCATGCGACCCTGACCTGTTGTTCTCCATAGCACCCTGACCTGTTGTTCTCCAGGACACCACTGACATTGTTGTTCTCCATGACCCCTGACCTGTTGTTCTCCATGGCGACCACTGACATGTTGTTCTCCATGGCGACCCTGACCTGTTGTCCTTCATGCTGACCCCCCATGTTGTCCTTCATGCACCCTGACATGTTGTCCTTCATGAGCCCTGACCTGTTGTTCCCATGGAGGCCCCGGACCT
Source organism: Homarus americanus (assembly GCF_018991925.1). NCBI lineage: Eukaryota > Metazoa > Arthropoda > Malacostraca > Decapoda > Nephropidae > Homarus > Homarus americanus. Next base: position 74,020 of record NW_024742658.1, read on the forward strand.
GTTGTCCTTCATGGCGACTCCACCTGTTGTCCTTCATGGCGACCCTGACCTGTTGTCTCCATGGCGACCCCCAGACCTGTTGTCCTTCATGGCGACCCCTGACCTGTTGTCTTCATAGACCCCTGACCTGTTGTCTTCTTGCTGACTCCTGACCTGTTGTTCTCCATGGCGACCTCTGACCTGTTGTCCTCCATGGCGACCACTGACCTGTTGTTCTATGTCTTATGACCCTGACCTGTTGTTTCCATGGCTACCCCTGACCGTTGTTCTCCATAGACCACTCTGACCTGTTGGTTCTCCATGGCGACCCCTGACCTGTTGTCCTTCATGGCGATCTGGACCTGTTGTTCTCATGGCGAGCCCTGACCTTTGTCCTTCATGGCGACCTCGACCTGTTGTTCTCCATACCGACCACTGACCTGTTGGTTCTCCATGCGACCACTGACCTGTTGTCCTTCATGGCACCCTGGCCTGTTGTTCTTCTGCCGACCCTGACCTGTTGTCTCCATGGCGACCCATCTCTGTCCTTCATGGCGACCACTGACCTGTTGTTCTCCATGGCGACCACTGACCTGTTGGTCCTTCATGGGACCCCTGACCTGTTGTTCTTCATGCCGACCCCTGACCTGTTGTTCTCCATGGCGACCCCTGACCTGTTGTCCTTCATTGAGACCACTGACCTGTTGTTCTCCATGGCGACCACTGACCTGTTGTCCTTCATGGCGACCCCTGACCTGTTGTTCTTCATGCCGACCCCTGACCTGTTGTTCTCATGGCGACCTGACCTGTTGGTCCTTCATGGCGACCACTGACCTGTTGTTCTCCATGGCGACCACTGACCTGTTGTCCTTCATGGCGACCCCTGACCTGTTGTCTCCATGGCGACTCTGACCTGTTGGTTCTCCATGGCGACCACTGACCTGTTGTTCTCCATGGACCCCTTGACCTGTTGTTGTCCTTCATGGCGACCCCTGACCTGTTGGTTCTCCATGGCGACCCCTGGACCTGTTGTCCTTCATGGCGACCCCTGACCTGTTGTTCCATACCGACCACTGACCTGTTGTTCTCCATGGCGACCCCTGACCTGTTGTCCTTCATGGTTGAATTCCGGACCTGTTGTTCCTCCATGGCGACCCTGACCTGTTGTCCTTCATGGCGACCCCTGACCTGTTGTTCTCCATACCGACCACTGACCTGTTGTTCTCCATGGCGACCACTGACCTGTTGTCCTTCATGGAGACCCCTGACCTGTTGTTCTCCAATGGCGATCTCGACCTGTTGTTCTCCATGGCGACCACTGACCTGTTGTTCTGGCGGCGACCCCTGACCTGTTGTCCTCTTCACATGGCGACCCTGACCTGTTGTTCTCCATGGCGACCCTGACCTGTTGTCCTTCATGGCGACCCGGACCTGTTGTTCTCCATGGCACCCCTGACCTGTTGTCCTTCATGGCGACCCCTGACCTGTTGTTCTCCATGGCGACCCTGAACTCTGTGGTCCTTCATGGCGACCCCTGACCTGTCCTTCATGGGACCACTGAGCTGTTGTCTCCAGGGCGACCACTGACCTGTTGTCCTCCATGGCGGCCACTGACCTGTTGTCTCATGGCGACCCCTGACCTGTTCTCCATGCACCCCTACCTGTTGTCTCATGGCGACCCCCTGACCTGTTGTCCTTCATGGCGACCCCTGACCTGTTGTCCCTCTCGCGGCGACCACTGAGCTGTTGTTCTCCAGGGCGACCACTGACCTGTTGTCCTCCATGGCGGCCACTGACCTGTTGTCCTTCATGGCGACCTCTGACCTGTGTTGTCCTTCATATGCGCCACTGACCTGTTGTTCTCCTTGGGGACCCCTGACCTGTTGTCCTTCATGGCGACCCTGACCTGTTGGTCTCCTTGGGGACCCTGACCTGTTGTTCTCCATGGCGACCACTGACCTGTTGTCCTTCATGGCGACTCTGACCTGCTGTCCTTCATGCACCCCTGACCTGTTGTTCTCCTGGGGACCCTGTACCTGTTGTCCTTCTATGGCGACCCTGACCTGTTGTTCTCCATGCCGACCACTGACCTGTTGTCCCTTCATGCGTCCCTGACCTGTTGTCCTTCATGGCGACCCCTGACCTGTTGTTCTCTATGGCGACCACTGACCTGTTGTCCTTCATGGATCCCTGACCTGTTGTTTCTCCATGCCGACCACTGACTGTTGTCTATGGCGACCACTATGTTTCTTCTCCATGGCGCCGCCTGTTGTTCTCCATGGCGACCACTGACCTGTTGTTCTCCCTGGGACCCATTACCTGTTGTCCTTCATGGCGACCCCTGGACCTGTTGTTGCTCCTTGGGACCAATGACCTGTGTGTCTCATGGCGACCACTGACCTGTTGTTCTCCTCAGGGGACCCCAGCACCTGTTGTCTTTCATGGCAGCCACTGACCTGTTGTCCCTTCATGGCGACCCAGGCCTGTTGTTCTCCTGGGACCCTGTACCTTTTGTCCTTCATGGCGACCCACTGACCTGTTGTCCTTCATGGCGACCCTGACCTTGTTGTCTCTGGGGACCCCGTACCTGTTGTCCTTCATGGCGACCGCCTGTTGTCCTTCATGCCCTGGCAGAAAAACAAAACAGACTAAACCCAATAAAACTTTGTTTCCTGGGTCGGGTCGAGAGGAGAGTCGGCCTCTTCTGTACAGCCTCACTCGGTGAGAGGAACGACTCTCGCATTGGAGGTTGTGCAGCTTCTGGTTGATGGATATCCTCTCGCTAGATGGACCTCAAGGAGATCCGTCTTGACTGTTTCAACGACTAGTCCTCCATAAGAGTCGAGACTTATATGTCTATTAATCCTCTGATATAGCATCTTTTGTTTATTATCTTTAATGAAGTGGTTTAGGAGGAAGATTGTTAAACGACGTTCCCCATTTATGTCCCATAGAGAAATTAACTTAATGCTTAACTCTGTGGTCCTATGGTTTGTGATCTTTCGTCTTATAGCATCTTATATGTATCTTGTAAAGTCCATTTTAGTGACGTAGTATTCATTAAAATTTTATCCCAGGATCTCGTGATCCAAGAGATAAGGAACAGTAACTAAGAGTCTCGTGGACTTGGTGTCAGAACACAGAACCAATATGGTGTTCAGAACCACAGCGACAATGGGCTGAGGTCTAAATAAATTAGTTGATAAATATTCTTCTGTAGGCTTGTGTTTCCTTGTGTGTGTGTGTGTGTGTGTGTGTGTGTGTGTGTGTGTGTGTGTGTGTGTGTGTGTGTGTGTGTGGCCTCACTTTCCCCCAGATAATCATCACCATAACACCGTTGAACAATTTTTTATGTTGACGTCACACGGTGGTTTTAACACCAAGAAAACTCCTCTGCGTTAACTTTAATTCTTCTATAATATTTTAGTTATAAGTGTAGTTAGTTATATTCTTCATCTCACTACGAGGAAAATTCAACAGGAACATTAAGGAATCCATATACCATATACCTGTATCAGAAATGAAGTATATTTATAAACTATTGCAGAATAACCACCACCAGTTCCTCACTCAGGTATAAATTCGTATGTAGGAGAGAGTTGATACTCAAATAAACCTAAGATTCTAAACACACTGCGGTTGTTTGCATGCAGTGATCTTGTTTATGTTTGTTTAACAGTTTGTATCACCTTAGGGGATTATAGATTGGATTAGAGGTTTTGAACATTTTTGGTGATTCTTAGGGTTGGATATGGTTTTTGTACTAACATTAGGGGTCTTTGTGTTATATACATTACATTGAGGATTCTGTAAATGGATCAGGGCTCTGATCTTACTTTAGGGAATTTTGGGATTAGTTAAGCCTCTTTGTTCTCTACCTTTGGAGTTTCATGGAAAGATTAGGATTAATTATTTCGTAAAGGAATTTTAATTCATTCACTTAAGTAAAAAAAGCTCCAATCTAATTTTGAAATTCACTTATTGGTTTTATTTTGTTTTAATGACAGATCAACACTATGAACGTGGTTAACCTCAAAACGGTAGTGAGGGGAAACATGGACGAGGGGAAGAGTAAGAGAGAGAATAAACGTGAGTGACAAGGAGGAGGAGGGACAGGTGAAAGAGCAGATATGATGGGGTGGGAAAAAGGAGAAGGGGTAAAAGAGAGATGAATGGGAAAATGGGATGGGTAGAGAGAAAAGGATGGGGTGGAGGAGAAGGATGGGTGGGGAAAAGAGGATGTGGGGGAAAAGAGATGGGTGGGGGAAGAAGGGATGGAATGATCAGTAGAAGGAAGAGACTGATGTTAAGTGGTAGGAGTAGACAATATAATGCTGTGGTGGAGGGGAGGTAGGGGCTGTGTACTGCTGTGGTGGAGGGGGAGGTAGGGGCTGTGTACTGCTGTGGTGAGGAGGTATGTACTGCTGTGGTGGAGGGTGAGGTAGGGGCTGTGTACTGCTGTGGAGAGGGGGGTAGGGGCTGTGTACTGCTGTGGTGGAGGGTGGTAGGGGCGGTACTGCTGTGGGAGGGTTTGCTGTGGTGGAGGGGAGGCTGTGTACTGCTGTGGTAGAGAGGGGGTAGGGGCTAGGTACTGCTGTGGTGGAGGGGTGAGGTAGGGGCTGTGGGTACTGCTGTGGTGGAGGCTGAGGTAGGGGCTGTGTACTGCTGTGGTGGAGGGGTGAGGAGGCTGTGTACTGCTGTGGTGGAGGGTGAGGTAGGGGCTGTACTGCTGTGGTAGAGAGGGGGTAGGGGCTGTATATGCTGTGGTGGGAGGGGAGGGGCTGTACTGGTTGTGGTAGAGAGGGGGGTAGGGCTGTGTACTGCTGTGGTGGAGGGTGAGGTAGGGGCTGTGTACTGCTGTGTGTGAGCTGAGGTAGGGGCTGTACTGCTGTGGTGGAGGGGTGAGGAGGCTGTGTACTGCTGTGGTGGAGGTGAGGTAGGGCTGCTGTGGTGGAGGGTGAGGTAGGGGCTGTACTCTGGTGGTGGAGGTGAGGTGGGGTAGTTTACTGCTGTGGTGGAGAGGGAGGAGAGGCTGTGTACTGCTGTGGTGGAGGGTGAGGTAGGGTAGTGTACTGCTGGGGTGGAGGGTGAGGTAGGGGCTGTGTGTACTGCTGTGGGAGGGGTGAGGTAGGGGCTGTGTACTGCTGTGGTGGGAGGGTGAGGTAGGGGCTGTGTACTGCTGTGGTGGAGGGTGAGGTAGGGGCTGTGTACTGCTGTGTAGAGAGGGGGTAGGGCTGTGTACTGCTGTGGTGGAGGGTGAGTAGGGGCTGTGTACTGCTGTGGTAGAGCGGGGGTAGAGCATATGTGTGGTGGAGGGTGAGGTAGGGCTATGTACTGTGGTAGAGAGGGGGTAGGGGCTGTACTGCTGTGGTGGAGGGTGAGGTAGGGCCAGTACTGCTGTGGTGGAGGTGAGGTAGTGGCTGTGTACTGCTGTGGTGGGGGGGAGGTGGGGGCGGTACTGGGGAGGGTGAGGTAGGGCTGTGTACTGCTGTGGTGGAGAGGGGGGGTGGGGCTGTATAATGCTGTGGTGGGAGGGGGAGGAGGGGCTGTGTACTGCTGTGGTGGAGGGTGAGGTAGTGGCTGTGTACTGCTGTGGTGGAGGGTGAGGTAGGGGCTGTGAACTGCTGTGGTGGAGGGTGGGAGGTAGGGGCTGTGTACTGCTGTGGTGGAGGGTGGAGTGGGGGGCTGTGTACTGCTGGTGGTGAGAGGGGTGGGGCTGTGTACTGCTGTGGTGGAGGGTGAGGTAGGGGCTGTGTGCTGTGGTGGGGGGGAGAGGGGTGGGGGCTGTGTGCTGTGTGGTGGAGGGTGAGGTGGGGGCTGTGTGCTGCTGTGGTGGGGAGAGGGGGGTGGGGCTGTGTGCTGCTGTGGTGGAGGGTGAGGTGGGGCTGTGTGCTGCTGTGGGTAGAGAGGGGGTAGGGGCTGTGTACTGTGTGGTGGAGTGATGGGGTGGGGCTGTGTGCTGTGGTGGAGGGTGGGTAGGGGCTGTGTACTGTGTGGTAGGGGGGGAGTGGGGGCTGTGTGTATTGTGGTGGAGGGGTGAGGTGGGGCTGTGTGCTGCTGTGGTGGGGAGGGGGTGGGGCTGTGTGCTGTGTGGGGTGGGAGGGTGGGGGTGGGGCTGTGTCTGTAGGGGGAGGGGGTGGGGGCTGTGTGCTGTGGTGGAGGGGGTGAGGTGGGGCTGTGTGCTGTGGTGGAGGGGGTGGGAGTGGGGCTGTGTGCTGTGGTGGGGGTGAGGTGGGGCTGTGTACTGCTGTGGTGGAGGGTGAGGTGGGGGCTGTGTGGCCTGCTGTGGTGGAGGGGTGGGGTGGGGGCTGTGCTGCTGTGGGTGGAGAGGGGAGTAGGGGCTGTGTACTGCTGTGGTGGAGGGGTAGAGTGGGGGCTGTGTACTGCTGTGGTGGGGGGTGGGGAGCTGTGTGTGCTGCTGTGGTGGAGGGGGTGAGGTGGGGGCTGTGTGCTGTGGGGGGGTGGAAGCTGTGACTGCTGGTGGAGGGTGTGGGGCTGTGTGCTGCTGTGTGGAGTGGTGGGGTGGTGTGCTGTGGTGGAGGGTGAGGTGGGGGCTGTGTGGGAGGGTGGAGTGGGGACTGTGTGCTGTGGTGGGAGGTGAGGTAGGGTGGTGCTGTGGTGGAGGGGGAGGGTGGGGGGCTGTGTGTGCTGCTGTGGTGGAGGGTGAGGTAGGGTGGTATGCTGTGGTGGAGGAGGGGTGAGTGGGGCTGTGTGCTGCTGTGGTGGAGGGTGAGGTGGGGCTGTGTGCTGCTGTGGGGTGGAGGGTGAGGTAGGGCTGTGTACTGCTGTGGTGGAGGGTGAGTGGGTGAGTGTACTGCTGTGGTGGAGGTGGGGTGGGGACTGTGTGCTGTGGTGGAGGTGAGGTGGGGTGGTGTGCTGGTGGGTGGGTGGGGGCTGTGTGCTGTGGTGGAGGGTGAGGTAGGGGCTGCTGTACTGCTGTGG
>NW_024742659.1:0-27500 GCF_018991925.1 Homarus americanus
ACCACTGGTACCGTCCTCACACTACCACGTGCAAGCCCTCACCACCACTGGTACCCGTCCCTCACACACACTGGTGCCTTCCCTCCACACCACCACGCTGTGCCGTCCTCCACCACCCTGGTACCGTCCCTCACACCACCACTAGTGCAAATCCTCACAACTGGTACAGTTGCGAAAATGTCCTACACCCCTGTGGTAACCCGTGTCTCCCAACCGGCAACGTCGCAGTAGTAATATCAGTCTTTATGAATGATTTGGTGAGACAGGTTTGTATAGGTCCTTATAAGTTGGCATTTTGGAGACACAGGTTACCACAGAAAGCACACATTTTCACCAGCCTGTATGTGGATGGTACCACTGGTGGTGTGAAGACCTGGTGAATGTGAAGGTAACACTGGTAGTGTGATGGAAGCAGCCACTGATGTGACAGAGCACCACTGGTGTGTGATACCACTAGTGATGTGATGGATGTACCACTGGTGGCTGTGATGAATGTACCACTGGTGGTGTGATGGATGGTACCACTGGTGGTGTGTTAGTTTGTTACCACTGGTGGGTGTGATGGATGTGTGCCACTGGTGGTGTGATGGATGGTACCTGGTAGTCTGTGATGGATGTGGTGCCACTGGTGGTGTGATGGATGGGCTACCACTGGTGTGGTGTGATGGATGGTACCACTGGTGGTGTGATGGATGGTACCACTGGTGGTGTGATGGATGGTACCACTGGTGGTGTGATGGATGGGCACCACTGGTGGTGTGATGGGTGGTACCACTGGTGGTGTGATGGTTGGTACACCACTGGTGGTGCTGATGGGTGGTGCCACTGGTGGTTATGATGGATGGTACCACTGGTGAGTGTGATGGGGATGGGTACCACTGGTGGTGTGATGGGTGGTACCACTGGTGGTGTGATGGTTATTTACCACTGGTGGTGTGATGGGTGGTACCACTGGTGGTGTGATGGATGTGACCACCACTGGTGGTGTGATGGTTGGTACCACTGTTGGTGTGATGGGTGGTACCACTGGTGGTGTGATGGTTGTAGTACCACTGGTGGTGTGATGGTTGGTACCACTGGTTGGTGTGATGGATGGTACCACTGGTGGTGTGATGGTTGGTACCACTGGTGGTGTGATGGATGGCCCACCACACTGGTGGTGTGATGGATGGTACCACTGGTGGTGTGATGGATGGTACCACTGGTGGTGTGAGTGGATGTTACCACTGGTGGTGTGATGGATGGTACCACTGGTGAGTGTGATGGATGGTACCACTGGTGGTGTGATGGATGGTACCACTGGTGGTGTGATGGATGGTACCACTGGTGGTGCTGATGGGTGGTACCACTGGTGGTGTGATGGTTAATTTACCACTGGTGGTGTGATGGGTGTACCACTGGTGGTGTGATGGATGGTACCACTGGTGGTGTGATGGATGGTACCGCTGGTGGTGTGATGGGTGGTACCACTGGTGGCTGTGATGGTTTGTTTGCCACTGGTGGTGTGATGGGCGGTACCACTGGTGGTGTGATGGGCGGTACCACTTGGTGGCGGTGGCAGTGGGTGTACCACTGGTGGTGTGATGGGTGTTGCCTCTGGTGGTGTGATGGATGGTACCACTGGTGGTGTGATGGATGGGCCCACCTGGTGGTCAGCGACGGATGGTACCACGGTGGTGTGATGGGTGGTACCACTGGTGGTGTGATGGGTGGTACCACTGGTGGTGTGATGGATGGTACCACTGGTGAGGTGTGGTGGTTGGTACCACTGGTGGTGTGATGGTTGGTACCACTGGTGGTGTGATGGGCGGTACCACTGGTGGTGTGATGGTTGGTACCACTGGTGGTGTGATTGGTGGTACCACTGGTGGTGTGGTGGATGGTACCACTGGTGGTGCTTGATGGATGGTACCACTGGTGGTGTGATGGGTGAGCCCACCACTGGTGGTGGCGATGGTTAGTACCACTGTGGTGGTGTGATGGGCGGTACCACTGGTGGTGTGGCGATGGGCGGTACCACTGGTGGTGTGATGAGTCAGTACCACTGGTGGTGTGATAGGTGGTACCCTCTGGTGGTGTGATGGATGGTACCACTGGTGGTGTGATGGATGGTACCACTGGTGGTGTGACGGATCGTACCACTGGTGGCTGTGATGGGTGGTACCACTGGTGGTCAATGATGGGTGTGGTACCACTGGTGGTGTGATGGATGGTACCACTGGTGGTGTGATGGTTGGTACCACTGGTGGTGTGATGGTTGGTACCACTGGTGGTGTGATGGGCGGTACCACTGGTGGCTGTGATGGATGAGCCACCACTGGTGGTGTGATGGATGGTACCACTGGTGGTGTGATGGATGGAAGTACCACTGGTGGTGTGACGGATGGAAGTACCACTGGTGTTGGTGTGATGGGCGGTACCACTGGTGGTGTGATGGATGGGCCACCACTGGTGAGGTGTGATGGATGTGCCACTGGTGGTGTGACGGATGGGTACCCTGGTGGTGTGAGGGATAGTTAGTGGCGGGTTAGATACAACACACGATAAACTAAGCCTTTTTGGTCCACGATGAGGCTGTGTAACTGGTACCAAAACACGTCTTTACTTCCTCAACTGATGGCTAGATACATATCCTCTCGGCCGTCTCACCCCTTCACCTGCAGTAACACAGCCCTAAGAGGGCGCTCCTTTTGCCTTCCATATAACTGGAAATGACATCACTAACAAACAACAATAATATCACATTCGCCATCTGCCAGCAGTGTCTTAATAAACTATCTTGGATCATCCTCACAATTTATTTTAAAATTTAATTATGTTAGTATATAAATTTTATCTAAACATTAATGTATTTTGTTTTTGTTTTTTCGTTTTAATCAAGGGACAGAAAATATAAGTAAGAAATATACTAGTCTGCGGTTACATGAATCTGTGGAATAAGCTACTCCGTCGTTTAGAATTAAGCTACCTACATTATCTGCGTCATTCACCCAGATTGCATACGGGTTTTTTCAGCTCAGTTCATTGGGCGAATTGAGTGAAGACGCGAGTTAACGGACAGTTGGAGAACCTGATATGAGTTAATGAATTTATTTTTTTTTTTAATTTTGCCTCCCATTTTTCGGGGCGTCATTGACCAATCATCCATCTCATTTTTTTTTGGTACATAAACCGTATATATTTACTCTAATCAAATTATTTCACTATTACACTGAAATACCAACACTGAAATCACTTTGTAGAAGATTAAATACAGTAGGATTTCAGTATCATAATTTTATTTATTTTACAGAATTTCTTCCATGCCTGTATAGATACAAATATGAAATATTACAAAAATACATAAACAACGTAATTTTGTAATATCACAAAAACTTGTTTTTGATGTGGACTGTACAGTAATATTATGGGATATAATCTTAACGTCCTTGAGGAAGACGACAATTGGTATCACCATCACCTGATAACTTGTTACCAGGTTGTTGTTTGTTAATACTACAAGGGGTGATCTACCACAGAGTCCTGTGCACCCTGTAATAATTAACAGTTTAATTCACTGTTTTACTTACAATGTGTTTTATATATATATATATATATATATATATATATATATATATATATATATATATATATATATATATATATATATATACTAATAAATATTGGGATTGTGTCACTTCAACATTTACCGACCATTCATATTTACTGTAAGTATAACAACGTATATAACGATGTAGGTATAACAGAAACAACTATATTTAATTATTACAGGTAGGGACTATTAGGTCACCCTGTAGTTGCTTATGTTTGATCTGGTATTATATATTGGGTAATGGATAAGTATTTATCTTTTATAAGGTTCTATCACAAGTATAATGGGAAGAGAATACATGTGATGGTAGTAAGTCGTGGAGTTAAAACATTTCTCTTATGTATTCAGGTAGAACAGCCTTGCTGCCTTGTGTTCAGTCATTAGGATACCAACCAGTCCAGTGATCATGAGTCAGGTTAATACATTACGCTGGCAGGTTGTCAGGATCGTGATGACGCTAACCTAAAAACCTTAAGTTCATATTGCATCAAACGTCCTAAAACCTTCACAGGTCCCCAGTGAAACGTCCCCCGTTTATCTGTTTCATGATAGCGTCATCGAGAGGCCGTCTTTGTCTGAAGGGAACTTTGAATATAATCCGCGGATTTCGTAGCAAGACGCTGTATGTTGGGACTGTTGCCATTCAACCCTTTGTAATCAATTTATTTTTTTGCTTTTGATGCTCAGTCAGGCATTGTTAGTGAATAATAGTAGAATGAAACTGAGTTCATAGTCTCAGTTTCCAGCGATCAGAAGTGTACAGTAAAGTAATTCATCAGAAATAGAAGTAGGTGGACTCCTGACCAATTTTGAGTGAGGTGCCGCAGGCATTTCAACCATTAGTAAGTGGTCACCTTCACCCCGCTGGGTAGGTCATCCGCAGCCAATTTGTAATTCGCCCTTCTTTAAATTGATTTGGCCAATTAATAGTTGATTGTGCAAATGTTACAGTAACGTAGTTGACATGCTCTGGTGAAGTAATGTTTAAGTCTTTAGCGTCCCCTGGGGTGTAAGCAGGGCTGCCCAGTATGGGCTAATAAAGGCCCGCTGCAGTTTCCTCCATTCCTATGTTGTCGTTGTCACACAGTGAGTAGAGCTCGCCTCTTCACCTTACAGATCTTGCAGCCTAGGCCGTGTCTGTAGCGTGGATGTTGTATCCACTATGTCTGGAGAGATGTCCGGGTCGAAGCTGGGATCAGTTATCTTCGTGAGACCCGACCGTCAGACACTTCAATTACTGCCTGTGGCCCCCCCGCCGCTGGCCGGCTGACCCCTAACGCTCGTTCCATGGTGACCCCGGATCGCAATTCACACACAACTACCAGCCCCCCCATCATTGGTGGATGAGTGTCCCTATCAGTAGGGCTATTTGTGTGGTGGGGATTGTCCCACTGGGATCTTCAGAGTTCGTTGGAGAAGGAAGTACCCCATGGTGGCAGGACCCCATGGCGGTTGTGATATCCTCTCCTGACGACCTTCCAGGTGTTGTAGTGGCAGTTGTCCTAGAATGTAATGGTGCTAAGTTACTATAAGGTTTATGTGTGTTGGTGGTATGTCCACCCAGTAATTGGTGTGAGTATTTTGAGCCTGGGGCTGTAGTACCAGGTTTCGTCTGTTGGTATATATATTACTTTCCCCTACCTCCATTTAAATGTCTAAATAAATATTGTATTTGTATATTGTGTCTCTTATTTTACCCCAGTGTCTACCGTTATTTTCTTCCCTATTACTTGATACTATCATTACATATACTTGGTACCTCCTCTCGTCACGCTACCAATGAGGAGTTTGTAAGTATTTAAAGTAAAGTTTTTTGCATAAGAGGCACAAGGCCCTTATAAGGTGACATATTGTTTTCAAAAAAGAAAAATATCTCCAATTCTTGAGTTAATGGGTATATGTTGCATAAGACCAGCCATCAGTTGTGATGGACTCAACACAGCTTCAATTGACTAATGGTACGACCAACAATATTTTCAATAAAATGCGTTTAGCAAAGACAGATAATTTTTTAAATCTTGATATTGAATTGTGGCTTTTACAATGGGTAAAAGTTTTGTATGAAGAGAATATTAAGATGAGATAAACTTTCTAAATTAAAAAGGTATTGCCTGGCACATTCAGTCAATCAGAAACTTGCCCTCACACATTACAGATATGAAACAGATCAGCAGCTGACACTGAAATGAAAATTTACGTACAAACTACAGGTGAGGTTGTAACACTGATCTTTCAATAATTACCTGTTGAGGTCAGTTATTCTCATTAACCTGTATACATCCCTTACCCCTGTGCCACTATGTTAACACCAGGTAGTGGAAGCTTCGGCATCACCCACTCAGTAGACGTAAACGGTTTAAAGAAGGAAAAACTTTAAGATGGCAGACTTTCACGTAACGTCTGTGGACACGCTCGGCTGGGTGATACTCAGGTAATACTATATCAAGCGTCAAAACACCTCCGATAACCTGTTAAAATATAATAAATATATCAACACCTAGAAATATATCAAGTTCGAAGTGGCACAGGAAGATATTGATCACTCAGGTGTTAAATAGTTTATGAGGCTCAGTCTCAGGAGTTTTCCGCCTCTTGGTAAAATGTCACATTTTCTCTCACCTATGATCTACTTTAACATTTTTGTTACTGTCAATTGCCTGTCAGGGATCTGGGAGAAAGCTTATTTGCCTCGATGAAGAGATTGGATAGCCACCTGCTTGAACCCACGGATCTTCTGGTTGTGTGTTAGATCGGGGTGTTCATCAGGCAACGTATATTTAGCTTCGCAATTTTTCACCGACTTTCATGTATAATAATCAACAACATCATTGCTCCTAAAACTACACCCAACTTAATCAAGGCGCCACTCCGGCAAGTTGCCTTATATTTTTACAATTTATTACCACACTACTTTCGATACAAATTTATAAAATTGCAACAAAGTTGCATTTTATAATATTCGTTTTAAAACCCAGGAATTCCATCGAATACGTATGTAATTTACCAGGCATTGGCAGAGTAATATTGACCATTTAATTACTTTGTTTATTGTTTCCAAGTAACGAAACAGCATTTATCTGAAAGCATCTATTGTAAAAACACACACAAACTATAAGTGAATAATTGACCCAGACAGCGGACCTAACTTGACCTAATCAATCATACCACCGATAATCTTAAAATGCATTACTTTACAAGACGTCACTGGACGTTTTAAATAAATAGAACATTTTTCATGTACATGTTCAATTTCACAAAGATTATGTTTTAGGATAAAAGTTAGAATGACTTAGTAAGGACTAGGAGCACTCAGAGAGATACGTTTACAGAAGGTTTGGTCAGGATATTTACCTGATAATTAATACTTTGTGAAATATGTATGTATACAAGTGTTGGTGGCTCTCTAAGCTGAGGGTTCTGTTAAGAAATGGTGCCTGTCCTGCCTCAGGTGACCACGCAGTGATCCGTGGTTTCCCCCATGTATCACACAGTTCCTGGGTGAATAAAATGATATTGTGGCTCCCTCCCGCCTTCCCCGACACTGATGGCGTCTATGAGAACCAGGGAGAGCATTTTTCCTTCATATCTATATTATCAATCTCTCGGAGTTGGGAAGTTTGCTTCCATACTCCAACGCACTTTCTAATACATGTCGCCAAGTGTTTTTGTAACACCATTTTACCCAAACAGAAGTCAACTCCTCATCCTGGCAGGAAGTGACTGTTTGTGTCAATTGCTAGTCCACATCATTGCTGCCCAGGTTGTGTTGGCCAGGTTTTGCTGTATTCAGGTTGTGTGTTGTGTTGCTGTTGTGTTCAGAGTTGTGTTTGGCGGTGCTGCTGTATTACAGGTTGTTTTGTGGTCTGCTGTGTTCCAGTTTGTGACTGTTGTTTGTGCTGCTGTGTTCACTTTTTGTATGTGGTGCTCTTTCTGTGTTCCAGTTTGTGTATTGTAGATGCTGCTGCGTTCCAATTTGTGATGTGATGCTGCTGTGTTCAGTTTGTGTCAGGCTGGTGATGCAGTGTTCGGTTATGTTGTGGCGTGCATTTAAGGTTGTGTTGTGTTGTGGTGCTACATAACGTTCCGTGGGATTCACTATATGGCAGGGAGGCTGACTTGGTATGTGCTGGTCCATCAGCGATGCAGTGTTCAGGTTGTGTTAATGGTGCTGTAGTGTTGGTTTGCTGTTGTGGTTGCTGCTGGCATTTAGAGGTTGTGTTGTCCGCATTGCTGTGTGTTCAGGTTGTTGTGGTGCTGTGTTGGGTTGTGTAGTGGTGCTGTTGTGTTCCACAGTTTGTGTTGTGGTGCTACAACGTTCCAGGTTCTCTTTATGGTGTTGCTTTGCTCAGGTTGTGTTTTGGTACACCTGCTGTGTTCGAGTTGTGTTATTAGTGCTGCTGTGTTCCGAGTTGTGTTGTGGTGCTGCTGTATTTCAGTGTGTTGTTGTGGTGCTGCTGTGTTCCAGGTTGTGTTGTGGTGTTGCCCATCCATCTTGCCCACCTCTACACACCAAGGGCTGATATATCACTGGCTAACAACAAGACAAACAATAAGACAAACAGTGAGAAATGAATGTGTAATAATAATAATAATATATAATAATAATAATAAAATAATAATATATAATAATAATATGTATAATATGTATATATATATATGTAATATAATAATATGTAATATAATAATAATAATAATAAACGGACGTGAAAAAAGTTCTGCAGCCTGAGAGCTGAGAAATATACATTGGACAAAAATGACTTCTACTTTACATACAAAGACATGGGGGTGGGTGGGTCGGTTAACTTGAAAACTCATTACTAAAAGAAGACATGAATTGAACAAACAAATTATTATAGTTTACAATTGATGGCCAGGGCCTGGGCTGGTTAGTGAGACATCAGGTAGTTATGGTGTGTACAAATGTTTTGTTAATTCATCCTCAGGTGTTCTTATATGAAGGACCTATGATCATTGAGACACCCGGGTGAGTGGTCTTCAAGTGGTGCAGTATTGACTCGTCCTCAGGTGTGGAAATGAAAGGACCTCTCCATGGTCATTGGGGAAACCGTGTGTGTGTGTGGGTGTGTGATTCCTACCATGAATCCAAATTAATTTCATTTTCCTTTGTACCGTCACGAGTTTGGTTCTGTTTTAGATTTTAGATTTGGATCATGGTAGAAACAAAAAGCCACTACGACAAACTACACTAATAGCCAGAAACTTAAGCTGGCAGTCGTAATTCTAAAGAGTGTCTGGTATTCCCCAGGACAAGTAACAACAAAACACAGAAAAGGATCATTATAACAAACATCATATTTTAAATAAGTTATTAAAAATCTCAATTTCTCTGTTTATTTCCGCAAGAAATATAAAAAAATAACAATATCTTAACATTATTGATGTTTAAGTAATTAATAATTTTACTAAAAGTTTCCAGTGAATATATATTGGTTTTTTATTCACTGAAAGACTCAGGAATAGTGTTCGTTACTGGGAATCCTCCCACTCGTCACTCCTCTCTCTCTCTCCATAACAGCCTATAGATAAATTCTATATCAACCTTGTGTTTATATTTCAAATTACTAGAATAATACATGTTGCTGTTAGATTAAAAGTCAGTTTATTCAAAATCTTCAGATAAAAGCAGAAATATTTTTCTAGGGTATTGAGTAAGAGGAATATTCATTACATAGAAGCAATATAATTTTTTAGAAGCCCTGGTCAGCCTGTCAGGGACCTGTGGCCCTGCAGGGCTGTAAGGTTGCCAGCCACCCAACAACACGCATGTATAAGAGCCAGGCAGGGCTGTAAGGTTGCCAGTCACCCAACATCACACATGCATGAGAGCCAGGCAGGGCTGTAAGGTTGTCAGATGCACCTCATTACACACCGTCTCACATGTCCTCATTAACATATATTAGTAGTGATATGGTCGTCTTGGCTCATGAAGGATACAAAGACCAAGATTCCTGTCGAGTGTTGACTATTCAAATGTAAATCTGAGCAGATGAAGACGCAAGATGATAGCAAATGATCTCACTCTCGAGGATGAAGATAAGATGAACAATTAAATATTCAGAAGTTCACCCGAGACATTAATCAATACAATGAGAAATATTACTTGTTTTATACAGTAGTTAAGTGAATACTTCTCAAGTCTTAAAGGGTATTACTGCTTTTGCTGCTGACTACGGATAAATTCCTTAGCGCCACTACTGCCAGGCAATATAAAACATGCTAGTCAATATATCGACGAAATACTGGACCAGGAAAGCTGCCCAACTTTCTTGATTTACTTCATGTTGATTTATGAACGATATACCTGAGCTGTCTCTCCTGGGCTAGTGGCGATGACATGTTACTAAAATACGTAATGACAAAACTATATACAATAGTTGGCTCCCCGTGGTGAAACTGAGTCATGGGAATAAGTCTCCGAACTGACTTACCCTGACTGTCATCTGGTGCGGGTGTGTTGTTTTATCTCATTTGGGGTCGATACTGCTTCAGTTTGGGAGAGTGTGAACTTTTGACCCCGGGTGTATTATATATTCCCGTGCATATGCATATTTTTTTTATATCATCACTTGCCTACGGTTACTTTCTTTATTAATTTACTTCACATAATCTTCCATTTGATCTGTCATGTTATAATCCACTGGAATTTTTTTTATAAAAACAACTGAAGTCAAACCTGCAGCATCAGTCCTTTTTTCATTAATAGAACGTGAATAAATATTAAGTAACAATAAAGGCACAAGTCTGACTGAACCCAGGAGAATGTTTTTAAATGTAAACCAAGTCAATAATGTAGACACATTACGCATCAGTTGGTGGCAGATAAAGTGCAAATAAATTAATTTAATTATATATATATTTTTCATGTCATTTTTGTTTAAAGTCTTTCATTTTACTTTATTGCTCAATGAATAATGAACACAGAATTAAAGTGTACACATGAAATATTAAATAATATCATGAATAAATTCCTGACATATATGGTCAGGTTGTGTATCGCTAACGAGTTCTTGAATACAAGGTAAACTATTTTGATAAATTATTTATTTTGTTTTTCATTATAAATTCTCATCAGACTCAATTTTGGTGGTTCTTTCTTAGAAGAATAAAATTAGTTTAAATGTGAGGTATTTTTTAGACATGATATACACTTCTAGTATTTTTTTTTACGATTTTATTCAACTCAGAGGGACCCTGTACACAAGGGGTTCATCCCATAAAGTCTAAATGGGTTAATATCAGGTTTAGTTTACAATAGGTTAATCAGTATGAGGAGGACCCTAAAAATAATCTTATGAAAACCTTTAAATTCACAGCCCACAAACGTGTCTTACGCTACACATTTCCTTCTCAAGACAAAGAAATCTTACATTACCATTTACATGTCCGGTGTCTAATATACAGTTAAGAGTATTATTTATAATATTAACAAAGTCATTCAAGTAAACGTTATTGGTATCCATAGAACAGATGTTGCAGAAATGGTATACCAACAGTTAGAGTTTTTTTTTATCCAGGGAAGTGTTCACAGGTTTAGTACATCAGAGGACACGTTTCTTCACTCGCCTTCCTCATTGGTAAATTCCTTAAAGAATAAATACACTGGTTCTTTATTTCACTCCTGTACTGTTGTGGTAATGCTGTGCTTCGATAACTAACGTCTTTAAGAGCCTACTCAAAGTTATATTATACATTAGACATCATCTATAATAGAGTAAGATTTGTATCTCTGGTTAGAGGTAACTCAGGCGCTAATAAGATACCCTTAGTGTGATGACCTCAGGAGTTTATAAGGGAGGTCTCTTGCTACCGGGTCTTTCCCGCCTTCCTCAATCTCTCCTGGCTTGAGGGTATTGGTGGCTGCTAAAGTCTCATGCCTCCCATAATAGTGGACGGAGCTTCTTAGGTCCCATTTCCTGGCTGGTGAGTGACGAAGATGTGACCAGACCCCGTCCGCTTCTCCTAAATCCTCAGTTCAGTGTCGGGGAGGTGAACGGTTCACCGAGCCTGTAACATGTTACCTACGGCTGGCGAGGTTTGCTGCCTCAGGTAGCAAAGGTCGAGAGTTTACAGAGTGTTTTCACAGGTAAGCTTACACGTTGTACAGTCCCGGACGAAGTCCGTGATACAGTCAAGGTGGATGGTGTAAAGTCACCACCCCCCCCCTTACTGGACGGCGGGTCACTGTCTGGCCATCGCCCCCAACACACAAACAAACACCCTGGCAGTTCAACAATCGAGCTCTGATACTTCCATTTTTCAATAAGAACTAGGAAAGGATGTGATTGTTTTGTTAATATACTCACAAAACAATTTACCCAATCAAGTTTTACATTATTTGATATAATACACTGGCTGGAAGTTGGCAACGATAATATCAGAATCATCCAAGCTTTATTTTACCTCATAATGACAGTCAGTATGAATCCATACATAACAAGTCACATGATCGTTGAGTATTCCCTTATATAGGTTTTGACGGTCACCTCGTGTTATTTGGTCGCCAACAGTAGAGACAACCATGGGTGGTTGACACAAATGTTTTTTTTCCTTCGTGAAGATAATCGGCTCAGTAATCAAGATCATGACGCCCGGAGTTTTAGTCACCCTCCTTCCCTCGTTGAAGAACCTTCAGATAGGAGTCGTTCCTTCAAGCGGTAGGTTTAATCGCTCGAACCTCTTCCCCTTTGTGCGAGACCGTCGAGGATTGGGTTGGTAAGCCTGTCCACCTTCGTTGATGCATTATGGATCGTCTTACTCGTGTGGTTGGTATGTCGGAGGTGACAAACACTGGCGCCAAATTCAAGACTGTAAACGGACGATCATCACGATGGGAGATTTTAGTCCCATTAATTGGCGAAGAAAATATTTATATTCTCCAGACGAAAACTCACAAAACTGCGAATATATTGAAATTTTTTCTTAAAGGTGATTAACTGATTAATAAGATGAGACGACTCCAGTAGCTGAACGAGCTTGCACTTGTCAGTAAAACAAAACACAAGTCTATTGAAAACTTCATAATATTGGCCGTAAAAAACAACGAAAAAAAAAGGTTTATGAAATTACCATTATGTTTTTATTTGTTCATAAATCGTATTTACTATAAATATCAAATAAAACAAACAAAACAATTACGAAGAGGGTAACGAAGATCAGCTACTAGCCACATCTTCAAATTCCAATATTATTAGTTCGTTTTTCCGCTGCCCCTCTCCGTCGTGAGCTGCGGTACGGGTCCTTCGCGTTTAAAACTATGGTTGTCGACACGACGACCCCCGTCAAGGGAAGATGTTGATTAAAACTCCGGGCGTCATTCTTAAGTTGTTGTGCAAATTTAAGATTGCCTGTCGCTGACAATATTCTAATTTTCTTTTCTTTTTGCCGGAGTCCTATGGTGAACCCCTGCTTCTTGCTGCCGGTTTCGAATTGTTCCAGTTGCAATCGGTCTCTCAAGCCTACTGCATTTATATTTGGGGAACGTCTACCTCCAGGAGTTGTCTGTATTTCACGGCGCCATCAGCTCGATGAACAGGCTTTGTGTGAAATATAACAGAGTCTAGAACTGCTTTTAGTGTCCTTGTGGCCTAGCCGGTAAGCGTTCCCTAGTCACACCCAGTAGGTCGAGGGTTCGATTCCTTGCTGGTGAGGTCGTTGATTATAAGTTCAAAAGTCCGCGTGTTATATGGACTAAAAATGAAGTATATATATGTACCTCGCGTTTCATACCAGCTGGATTCGGTAAAATGCTACTGACACCACATAAGAGGCACGGGCAGTTTCCCAATGAGGTTCACGGCGCCATCAGCTCGATGAACAGGCTTTGTGTGAAATATAACAGAGTCTAGAACTGCTTTTAGTGTCCTTGTGGCCTAGCCGGTAAGCGTTCCCTAGTCACACCCAGTAGGTCGAGGGTTCGATTCCTTGCTGGCGAGGTCGTTGATTATATGTTCAAAGTCCGCGTGTTATATGGACTAAAAATATATATATATATATATATATATATATATATATATATATATATATATATATATATATATATATATATATATATATATATATATATTACAGTGAAAGTTAAAAAACATAAGTATAATGGGGGAGCAGTACAACATGGGTTGTACAGTAATAAGGTTAAACAAGAGGACAGAGCTGTCAGGATTATGTCTAATTGGCAATTATGTTTATTGCAATAGTAATTACTTATCTATTTACATGATAATTTCCAATAAAACGGTTTTGATGGTACATTAAAAGCAGGTACTGTAAATATAGTAGGTGTTACAAGAAATATTAATACTTAGACAATAGATATTTTTTAAGAGATGATTTAAAGGAAACTTCCTGGTGTATGATAATCATAATTACACAAATTTCCTCTTGTACGTTTTATTTTCAGTCTTATCACTCATATTGGTATTGTTCATTATTAGAAACATCTATGTGTGTATTGTTTATACTAAGTTCAGATGCCAACATCTATATATTATTATTACTAAGTAAAATTACGTCTAGGAATCTTTTCCACCAATCAGCTCCATCGTTACAAGACTACTACGGATTCATGCATAAGTTTACTCTAGTATTGTGACTGTGCCACATAACCGTAAACGTCCTCACAGGGGGTAAAAGTACTCTTTGAGGCAACTGTACATTGTCATACAGTACTTCAAAAGATGAAAAGAAATCTGTGGACGCTAAGTTCATTCAGTTTCAATTAATTATTTCTTCTCAGGTTTTAGTGTTGTTACTTGTTAAACTTACATAAATGAAGTGAATATTGTTAACCTGTTAAATATTGAAGTCAGTGCAGGCGTATATCAAATTTCCTGCACAAGTAATGTTTAGAACATTTCCTTTAACCAAGAAATGTTTAGTGTCTTGACGTCAAGCAGTCAATCCGTCGTTACAGGTGACGTAAAGTTGGTGATTGCTGGCATGATATTAAAGTTCAGTAATTTCTGCAAATTTCACGATTTATGGCCTAATTATTCGTCGATCATCGCATGAAAGAAAACTACGACCAATAAAAACTTGGAATCACGTCTTCTAGCCATTTGGTTCACGAACAGTTAAATAAATAATTTTAGTTATCACCGAATGTGAAGTTTTTCATGCTTGGTCAGTTCTTAACCATTCCAATCAAAGGTGCAGCCATTAAGTTTTATATTTTTTGACTAATAATAATATTGTTATGATTACATCATAAAGTTTATATCAGTAAAATAATATTTGACTCGTGCTCTAAAGATGATGTACTTTAATGTCGTCACTCATGAAAGTCCTGTCGCCTCTCCTCCTGAACCACTAGCCCCGAGATTCAGACTCGTGAATCAGAAACATTTATGGACAGAATAATGCATCAGTGTCTACTGCTTCGGGTTCACGAAGCTGAATCTCGGGGTTCGTGGTTCAGGAGGGGAGGCGACAGGACTTGCGTGGATGACTATACTGTACACATCGTATTAGTACAACACGACTGTCACTCACATTTGTACCTCACCTTCACTGATGGTGTGATACTGTGGTAGATGTTCCCTCACCTGCCAAAGACAAAGACGTCAATTAAGCAATAATATGGGTGTTGCCATATACTATACAACTACAGCGTGTAACATAATAAAAGTAGTTGTTGCCATATAAAAGTACGTCAACTACAAAATGACAGGTGTTGCCACATACAACTACTGTACACAATCAAGAGAACTATAGTATTACCAGACATTCAGTACCCCTCAACCCTCTCTCTACACACACACAAAAAAGGGGGAAAATCGCAGATTGGTGGAACATTTGATTGAGATGAACAATTGAACATATTACCGTACTAACATTTAACTGATGCTGTTAATGTCAGAACAATTTTCCAGGTCGATTTCGTTGTGTTCCAGTACTGCATCGACAATGACTATTATATATGCTGGAATTTCATATTGTTTAAAAAAAATCTATATATCTTAATTCATCAGAGTTGCCAAAATTGCGATGACATGTCGGTTATGAAAACGAGAGCCATATGGAACACTATGATTGTATTTACCTGCGGCAGAACTGTCGAGAAAAAGGTTTTATTTTTGTTTAATTTGTCTCTAAGAGGCTATTTAATTTGGATACTATATTTTATAAATTAATTGTAATAAAATATTAAATGAAGTTAATAAATTAATTTGGGAAATCTTAATTTAAGTAAAGTCAACCCATAGTTCAGAATTTATGTTGTGGTTAATTATTTTGATCGATTAATAGGCAAAAGGTTAAACTAATTAATTAAATCGACCCAATGGTGCTGCTATATACCGTAGTTTACTGTGGTGTGGGGAACAGAACGAGACGGTGGTATACTATATACAAAACAGTACAGTAGTCACATGCCCTAATTTCTAGCCCTCCCTGGCCGGCGGGAGAGGTGAATCCAACGGTTTTTCTGAACGTCAACTTCCGTGGCAACACACAAACGAACACACAACGCAA
Source organism: Homarus americanus (assembly GCF_018991925.1). Taxonomy (NCBI): domain Eukaryota; kingdom Metazoa; phylum Arthropoda; class Malacostraca; order Decapoda; family Nephropidae; genus Homarus; species Homarus americanus. The sequence continues at coordinate 16,082 of NW_024742659.1, forward strand.
CAAATTACGAGATATTCGAACACCAATCACCACTGGGCGGGTTTAAACATAACCGTTGCTTTTTCACACAACATATTACTTCAGTAAATAAACAATGTGAAAACAGTCATATAACTTAGATTATGCTGTTGTAAATGCCTGGCCTCCATGATATTGGAAATTAATGTTTTATTAATACTGTGACGGTCTGTCAATGAAGGGTATTGAGCCTTATGATTTATAGAGTTTAAGTGCTGTAAGAAATGTCATATTAAAGTCAGACCTCCGCAGGGTGTCATATAGCTATTGTGAGCATTAATTGGATTATTCAATTTTCCAATTCAATTTCAATTGTTTATTCCTTGATAGAGGAAGCGGGATTCTAATGCTGTCACTAGGTACCCCTGTACAATAACACCAGAAGCATCTGGCAAGTGTCGCAAGTATATACAGTATAAGTAAATATTATAAAGGGGCTTAGTAAAGCCTAAGGAAGGAAGGATATTCCTTTAACACATACTCAATGTTATTTACATAATGTCTGGCCAGTATGGGGGAGGATCTTCGTGTCTCCGTCAGGGGGTCGTGGAGTGGTGGTCCAGCAGGCGTCACGGAGGCGTTGGGTGCGGGGATATCTTAGGACAGTGGTTCTCAACCTTGTTTGCCCCATACCCCTTTCACTATATGTCAGAATGTCATCCCCTCCTTTCCAAGATTGTCTGCCTCAAAAAGTGCATTCCAATAATATGCATATAATACTGAAAATCCTTTATTTTTTCCATTAGTATCAGTTTCCCCTGAAAACCTGGGGAAATTCCCTGGTTGAGAACCCCTGTCTTGAGGTAGTGGATAGTGCGGCTGTTGGGTCTTCCGTATTATTACTATTGGATTATTGAGAATATTTTCTCTACCCTGAGCATATTGTGTGCTCGGGAGTCTGGTTATCGACTGCTGCTCTCCCCGCCTGACTGCTGCTCGGCTTTGGGGTGGTAGAAAAACACAGCCCCGGTGAGGTTACTCACACAGTCGGGAATCTAGAATAGTGTTGTTGAATAAGTTGATTTACAGTATGATGTGGACTGTTTATTTGTTTACAGAACTTAGTGAAAGCTTTTCCTTAGATTAATGACACCAATGCAACTGCCTAATAAACACATAAAATAGTATGACATATCTTGAACCCCTGGACCGCAGCCTTGATTCTCGATAGATGGGGAACCCTTTCACTTTAAGGGGGCCGCGAACAATGTGTCCCAGGTCCTACACCAACCGTCTTACAAATTCTTATACTTATATCTCTGAGTAACAAGACAGACAGGAATATATCAATGATCGCTTTGGAATCACCAGATGATTTTAGCAATTTACTCGTATATATCTCTTTAGTGGTGTTATAGGCAAATGTTAAGAATAAGTTACACTGACAGGAAAACAAAGAAGTACTAAGATTAGCAAAAACCTCAAGAAAAGTACTTGAAATGTACAGAAAAAGAAAAATGAGATACTTTGGTCATAAAATTAGGGATGAGGGGATAATAACAGAGATATTAATGGGCAAGGTTGAGGGGAAGGCTGAGGTGGGTGAACGGGATTAAAAACTGGGGCCTCAGAGAGATACACAATCTTAAGGGATTTGGGTAAAAACAGCCCGAGAACGTTTAGAGTGGAGGACTGTGGTCACCAACCCTCAGATATGAGGACGGTACTTTCTCTGATTGATTGGTGTAGCGTTGGTTGGGTAGAACCTAGTTATGTAGCGTTGATTGTGAAGGACCTTGTTATGTAGCGTTGATTGTGAAGGACCTTGTTATGTAGCGTTGATTGTGTAGAACCTTGTTATGTAACCTTGCTATTCAGCGTTGGTTGTGTTAGGGCTGTAGGTATTTATGTAGCGTTATTTATACATGAACTCCACCAGTGATTCTCTCTTTACTCTCGAATAAAACTCCTATTGCTATTTAATACTTTATAAAATACCTCACAAAACCAAATGCATAAAACTATAAAACCAAAAGACCGGGAATATCAATCCATATATATGAATAACTACAAAATCGAAAATAAACATGTTTTTATTTTTTTAATGGTGATTTCTCGTTTCAGCGACAGTGGAGTTTTACATCTAATGTTTAACCTCTCAATTTCACATGCAAGTATTTTATTTTTGCGGTAGAGCCTTTGATGTTGCAAGCGCCAATCAACTCAGAAGCACTGCGCATCCCGGAGTTACTGTAGATAACTTCCATGTGCATTGATTGAAGGACGTTAAGGGAAAGGACTTTTGCTGTTTGGAATAATAAATTGTTTTTTGTGTCTTGTTCCTCGTGTTATTTATGATGTGTGTCCATCCTCGTGACGGTAAACGCTATATTGTGTCCAGTCCTCGTGACGGTAAACGCTATATTGTGTCCAGTCCTCGTGACGGTAAACGCTATATTGTGTCCATCCTCGTGACGGTAAACGCTATATTGTGTCCAGTCCTCGTGACGGTAAACGCTATATTGTGTCCAGTCCTCGTGACAGTAAACGCTATATTTTGTCCAGTCCTCGTGACACTAAACGCTATATTGTGTCCAGTCCTCGTGATAGTAAACGCTAAATTGTGTCCAATCCTCGTGACAGTAAACGCCATATTGTATCCAGTCCTCGTGACAGTCATTGTGTCCAGTCCTCCTGACGGTAAACGTTATATTGTGTCCATGAGTAAACGCTATATTGTGTCCAGTCCTCGTGACAGTACACGCTATATTGTGTCCAGTCCTAGTGACGATAAACGCTATTGTGTCCAGTCCCGTGACAGTAAACGCTATATTGTGTCCAGTCCTCGTGACGATAAACGCTATTGTGTCCAGTCCTCGTGACGGTAAACGCTATATTGTGTCCAGTCCTCGTGACAGTAAACGCTATGTGTCCAGTCCTCGTGACAGTAAACACTATATTGTGTCCAGTCCTCGTGACGGTAAACGCTATATTGTGTCCAGTCCTCGTGACAGTAAACACTATATTGTGTCCATCCTCGTGACGGTAAACGCTATATTGTGTCCAGTCCTCGTGACGGTATCGCTATATTGTGTCCAGTCCTAGTGACGGTATACGCTATATTGTGTCCAGTCCTCGTGACGGTATACGCTATATTGTGTCAGTCTAGTGACGGTATACGCTATATTGTGTCCAGTCCTCGTGACGGTATACGCTATATTGTGTCCAGTCCTAGTGACGGTATACATATTGTGTCCAGTCCTCGTGACAGTAAACGCTATATTGTGTCCAGTCCTCGTGACGATAAACGCTATTGTCAGTCCTCGTGACGGTAAACGCTTGTGCCAGTCCTCGTGACAGTAAACGCTATATTGTGTCCAGTCCTCGTGACAGTAAACGTTATATTGTGTCGTCCTCGTGACGGTACTTTTGTGTCAGTCATCGTGACAGTAAACGTTATATTGTGTCCAGTCCGTGACGGTAAACGCTATATTGCGTCCAGTCCTCGTGACAGTAAACGCCATATTGTATCCAGTCGTATCACGATAAACGTGTACTAGCCCCTGTCTTATAGGCAGAAGTACTTATATAAATGTGGGTTAATTCCATTAGACTTGTAACTATCATCTAACTTTCCACTAGCTATGAGGTTCATGTTCAGAGCAGGTGATAAGGTGTGTCGAGAAGTCACGTCACTCAGTGCCGAGTTAAGGATAGGTATCCGGCTCCCTTACCTATTGCGGCAGTAGTTTAATATCACTCACTAGAAGACGTTATTTAGAGCCATCGTGGATGGTTCTGTCTTCCCTCGAGGACGGATATATTCCGTTATCCTTGAGGGCTCGAGGTCCTACTCAAAGATCCTCCCTCTCACATCAATCGGGCGTATTTAGTAGAGCTACTATAAGAGACTTCCGTCTCCATTTAACACTCATAGCTAATGATTAAGTTATGGTGACAATCCCTTGTTGGAAGTGCAATGAAACCTTTTATAATAAATACACGAAAGGAACCTATTGGATTTCATTACTGAAGATCCAAAAAACTTGTATCTATATTTTAGTGTCCAGTCCTCGTCACAGTAAATGTTATATTGCGTCCAGTCTCGTCACAGTAAACGTTATATTGTGTCCAGTCCTCGTCACAGTAAACGTTACATTGTGTCCAGTCTCTACAGTAAACGTTACATTGTGTCCAGTCTCGTCACAGTAAACGTTATACTGCTTCCAGCTTCACCACAGGTAAACTTAAAAACCCTTTGTGTTCATTCTCTTCAAGTCTTTGTTAGGAAGAACATCAGATTGAGTCGTTTTGAGCCTGGAAAAGACGGAGGTATTTTAAATATCCTTCAGTTCTGGAGTTCAAACACAGGAAGTCTAATGGCGTTGAGACGACGAAGAATGCGAAGGCGAGGGGGAAGATTTGATGACAATGCTGACTTGTTCTTTCCAGTTCACTTTGTCATATAATTATTCAAAGGAATTTGGTAAATTTCACAACCTGGAGAGTTTGAGACTATTGGTATATAATATAGTATAGAGGAAGACCTAAACAAATTTTTCGAATGGTCTGAAAAAATGGCAGATGAAATTAATATTAAATGAAAATGCTCATTATAGGAGATGTAAACCTTGAGGAAACCAGATTCCAGATGAACAACGATGCCATAGAAATCGACTGTAGAGAGAGATTTAGATGATGTTAATGATAAAGTAAGACCTTAAGCCAAAGTAAACAATGTTTTGCTCGTAACAAGGCCTAATAAAGTACTTGGGTTCATACAAAGGTAGTGATTACAAGACTAGAAGATATACAAACTGTATCTTGCTCTTGTGAGACCACACCTGGATTACGTTAAGACGTTCTGGTCACCGTATTACAGAATGGATATAGAATCCTTGGAAAAATTCAGAGGAGAATGACGAAGACTAATCCGGGTATTAGGAACCTTGAAGTATGAGACAGGTTAAAAGCATCTTAATTTGCACTCTTTGAGACGTAGGCGAGGGCGACCTGATAGAGGTGTATAGAAGTGGAAGGCAGGGGCTAAACAAAGGGACATTACTAAAGGTACTCAAACTATCAACCCAGGAGCGAACTCGTTACAATGGTTTTAAATTACAAATTTAGATTTAGGCGTGAAATAGGTAAACACTGGTTTTGGGAAACAGAAGTAGTGGATAGATAGGTGGTGCAAATATCATCATTAACTCGAATACGCTGAACTGCTTCAAACATAGGTTGGATGCTCGCGCAAACGAGCAGGGTTAAGGTGTAAAACGTGACTGCCCAGTATGAGCCCAATAGGCCCGCTGCAGTTTCCTCCATTCTTATGTTCTTATATTTCTTATGGTACCTCTCTCTCTCTTATCCTCTCTTTCTTTCTTCTGCTCTACTCTCCCGTATTTTATCTCCCTCTCTCACATTGAATTCATCTTATGGATTTCTTGTTTTTCTTCCACGCTTTGTCATTTCTCCTTTCCTTGACTCTTTATCCTTTTCTCTCCCTTCTCCTATATTGTCTTCCTTCTTCTCTCCTTTTCTAAATTACTACCCATCTACCTTTTTGTCCCTCTCCACCAAGCGTCTGTCTGTCTGCCTTATCCATTATTGACTGTTATATTTAGTGAGTATGTGTAGGTACGTCTTGTGGTAGTCCTGGCATATTTAAAACTTATGTAAGTATTATGAGTGTATGTCAACGTGGACAAGTAAATTATGTGTCCGTGTGTGTTTATGTAACAACAATAAACTCGAAAGACTACCTCGATACTCAGGTTTGTTTACAGCAAGACATAAATCAGTGAGCAACCCAGGTGAACCTCCTCAGATGATGTAAAAGTGCCTCCAGGTTGTGTATAAAACATTTTAAAATTAGCATTAATTTATTCATGGAATATGGTCAAGGTTTACTATCATACCCACCATGCGTTGTGGCTGTTAAATTGTTAATAAGTAACATGGTTGTGTTGACATCAACTGTGCAGGACTTGCATACTCGAGCTTAATGTAGTTAGAACAACAACATCTATCAGTCAGGTAAGAACAGGTACAAAAGTACCACCCAGGGGTAAAAGGTTCCTCCCTCTGAAACTGAAACAATTATCATTTAAAATGAGATAAAACAACACACCGCACCAGATGACAGTCAGGGTAAGTCCAGTTCGAAGACTCATTCCCATGACTCAATTTCACTGTAACCAGGCTCAATAAGCGAGGATATATGTTAGCCAACATAACATTACAGGGGTTTTGGTGTTTATATTATTGTCGATAAACATGTTATTATGAGTAAAAATGTTAGACCAAATGTCGCTTAACAACAAACTATTTTGCACCTCTGGTGACCTACTCATGGGAATTATCAAGGTAGAAGACAATGTAAGGGAACCAGGACAGAATTGTAAGGGGAGGGGGATGTGAGTTAGGTTAAATTAAAAGCTAGGTCGTATTTGTCAAGTCAAGTCATATCATGTCAGGTCAGGTCAGGTTAGGTTAGGTAGTCGACAGCTATCGTCACCATTTCCTTTGTGACTTGAATGAGAAACAATAGTCAATTCTCATGTTTTTTCAGCTAGGGGTACAGGATAAAAAAACTTACTGTGTTAAAGAATCTAGAAAGTCTGCTCCATGACCTGACATGACGAGCGATACAGAGTCCAGCAACTAGTGACACATTCAGAAATTTACAGTGAATGGCAGTCAAACTCTGCCTCCCTAATATTGGTTGCTCGACTAGACAGGAAGATCTTATCAAGTTCATTGTCAACGTTTTTTCAAAGATATGTTTTTTGCTGAGATAAAAACGATTCTGAGAAGCTGCTTTAGAATTATATGTAGTTGCAAATAGAACACTTTATATCCAGGTTGTTACATATTATATAAATCCTATATAACTTTCCGTATAAGAACTTAGTAAATTGTTTTTTCAGCAGGTGTATACACTCTTTCTCGCTGTGAAAGTTTAATAAAAATATTCAGACATACTGTGTTTTACTATCCTCTTATTGAGCCGCAGGTGAGTTCCTCTTTCAAAACCCCAGAAGAAGTTGTAAATAGTGGAGACACTAAGTGTTATATAATACGAGGGTACACAGAGGCTCAGACAAGGGGGTAGTTGGTGAAATTATGTGACAAGTTAGAGATATTTCTCCCCACTTACTTGTGGCAGTGAGGAGACGTGTTTGTATGGAGGTGTGTGTGTGTGTGTGTGTGGTGTGTGTGTGTGTGTGTGTGTGTGTGTGGAGGGTGTGTGTGTGTGTGTGTCTGTGGAGGGTGTGTGTGTGGAGGGGGTGTGTGTGTGGAGGGGGGTGTGTGTGTGTGTGTGTGTGGGGTGTGTGTGCAATAATAATAATGTGGTGTGGGGTTTATTGAAAGGAGCTTGGCTGACAGAGGCTGAAAATATACAGTTACATGTTTAGGGGATGGGTTGCGAATTACAAGGCATACCATTAACAAGTGACACAAATAAGACGTATAATAACTAGATGGAAGAAAGCAAAGCTGAATTCATTTTCAACATGGTGACGGTGGGAGTAGTGTTTACTGGGAATTAGATACACTTGGTTTATTACAAGTTATTGATAAATTTTTACAATGGTTTGGGGACTGAACTTGTTCTTATAGCGTCCAGTTCTCATTGCGTATGGGCTGGATGCAATTGTGGTGTCGAACAATTCTCGGACTAGGGATCTCAGGTGGTAGTAGGAGCCGGTGTCAGGGATGGTGTAGAAAACTGCGAAATTGCAGATGAGGTCGTGGTGATGGTCAGTGAGAGTCGAAAGAGATTATTGTGGCCTTCTTGATATGTGGAATGGGAAGGGGGAAGATAATCTTGGCACCCTCTTTTTTCTGAGTGTTTACGTTGTGTGGCATTTAGGGAGGAAGACCAGGTGGAAGTATGACTTAGGAAGTATGAATGTTGTATAAACACTGAGGAGCTCGTGTGCCCAGGAACTCAGGGACTTGGAGTCAGCGGAGGAGGTGGGGGCAAAACTGGAGGATTTGTTCTTCACTGACGTGTGGTTTCAATTTAGTTTATTGTCTATGGTGACGCCGAGGGCTTGGTGGAATCTACAACCTGGGTAATGTTCGGACCTGGAAGTGACTGGAAGGAGGTGGGACAATGTCGGAGGAGAGGTTGATGTATGCATAACCATGAGTCTTGGTATAGTTGATGGTGACATATGGTTGTTGGTGGCCCAGTTTTTGGAGACTGTTCAAATAAATCCTGAAGGGCAGTACGTAGTTGGGAGCAGAATTGTTGACGCTGATCCCAATGGTGGAGTCATCGACATAATATTTCCAGCGACGAGGTTTCTCTTAGGGCATCATTGATGAGCATAAAGGAAGCAGAGTGGTCCCATCTTGGTGCCTTGAGGACGCCACAGGTATGATGACGAGAGTGGAGACAGCCCCTCAAGCGTATTACAGCTTGGCGTCGGTCACTGAGGGAAGTCTGTAAGCCATGGTATAAGACTACCGAGGCCCAAAGTTAATGGCTTTGGTGAAATGATTATATTGTGGTCGACTAGGTCGAACGCTTTAGTGAAATCAATGAAGGCGGCAGCTACAGCAGACGTTTTCGTTTCTCGAGATGGCGCGGTATATGCCGTCAAGAGAAGCTGGCTTGTTGATGGTGGAGGAAGTTTTCATGTTGCCAAATTGCTGAGGTCTCAGCTCCTGCAATATCGCAAGCCCAGTCGAACAAAAAACTTTCCACAGATTAGGCTGGGTATTAGGGGTGATTGCAATGAGTCATAGCTGATTTAGGATTGGCATGGGCTGGTTGGCTTGGGCACCTGGTGATCCTACAAGAGGTCTTCCAGTCAGCTGGGCATCTAAACTTGACTGGGAGAGCATTGATGATGGAGCATAGGGTTTAGCAAGCTCAGGGAGAACTCATGAGGAGTTTCGTTGAGTAGATCAATAGAATTGGTAGGCGTTTTAATTTTTAGTTTGTCAAGCCCGTTTTTCCTCAAATTCTTCTCTACTAAGTCAGTGGGAAGAGGGGGCTGGTAGGTAAAGCAGGGGAGTGGTTGTGTCAAGCCCGGGGCGTCTGGCATATAATGTAGAAATGGTTATTTGTTTGTTCAGCTCAAATCAGCATTGAGTAAGGATGGCTAGGAAGGGAGGGTGTGTCTTATTGTTGATTACAGAGTTCTTTAAACTACCATACTGTTATTTGATGTTGGTCTACTTCAGGTGTTATAATTTGGTTGGAGTAGTGGGACTTCTCTTTGCAATTGCATTATTTCGCAGATGACTCGATTGCAGAAGGACCTGTAGCCGGATGTGGTCATTGGATAGAAGGCTCTATCTCTCTGTTGCATAAGTCTTTTGATCGAGGTGTGATCCAGGGCAAGTCCAGCTGGGTGAGATCTGACGGACTTCTCAGGGAAGAGGCAGGTGGTGAGCTTCCGTGGTGGTGTTGTTGTAATTTATCCATTTGGTTTCCACGTCATCCACTCTAAGTACTTCCAGTCCAGGGATGGTGAACTATCCACTGCCCGAAGAGGCGCACTGCAGAGTCAGTAATCGGCCTGTAGGTCTTGATGTAGGGTCTCTGTACTTGGAGTGGGGAGGGCAGCTGGGGACAGAGCACTGATAAGTGGTACACACCAATAGGATGCATTGGTTGAGGTGGTTGTACTGGTCTGCTAAGGGAGGGGTGTGTGTGTGTGGGAGGTGTGTGTGTGTGGAGGGTGTGTGTGTGGGAGGGGTGTGTGTGTGTGTGTGTGTGGGAGGTGTGTGTGTGTGTGTGTGTGTGTGTGTGTAGGTGTGTGTGTAGGGGTGTGTGTGTGTGTGTGTGTGTGTGAGGGGTGTGTGTGTGTGTGTGTGTGTGGTGGAGGGGTGTGTGGGAGGGGTGTGTGTGTGGAGGTGTGTGGAGGGTGTGTGTGTGTGTGAGGTGGATGTGTGGAGGTGGGTGTGTGGAGGGTGTGTGGAGGGTGTGTGTGGGAGGGTGGTGTGGAGGGGTGTGTGTGGGAGGGTAGTGGGGTTGTGTGTGGAGGGTGTGTGGATGGGAGGGTGTGTGTGGAGGGGTGGAGGTGGTGTGTGTGTGAGGGTGGTGTGGGAAGGGGTGTGTGTGTGTGGTGTTTCTGTGTGTGGAGGGGTGGGGTGTGTGTGTGGAGGTGTGTGTGTGGGGTGTGTGTGTGGAGGGTGTGTGTGTAGGTGTGTGGAGGGTGTGTGTGTGTGTGTGGAGGTGGGAGTGTGTGGGTGTGTGTGTGTGGAGGGAGTGTGTGGGGGTGGGGAGTGTGTGTGGAAGGGGTGTGTGTGGAGCGTAAGGGGGTGTGAGTGGAAGGGGGTGTGTGGAGTGAAGGGGTGTGTGTGTGTGTGGAAGGGGTGTGTGGGAGGGTGTGTGAAGGGGTGTGGGGGTGGGGGTTGGGGGTCAGGGGGGTGTGTGTGTGTGTGTGTGTGAAGGGTGTATGTGTGTGGAAGGGGTGTATGTGTGTGGGAAGGGTGGGGAGTGTGTGTGGAGGTGTGTGGGAGGGGTGTGTATGGAAGGGAGTGTGTGGGAGGTGGATGTGTGGGAGGTGAGGAGTGTGGGAGGTGGGTGTGTGTGTGGAGGGTGGGTGTGGGGTTTGTGTGGAGGGGTGTGGTGGGGGTGTGTGAAGTGTGTGTGAGAGGGGGGGGTGTGGAGGGGGGTGGAGGGGGATTTGGTGTGTGTGGAGGGGGGGTGTGTGGAGGGGGTGTGTGTGGAGGGGGGTGGGGAGGGGGTGGGAGGGGTGGTGTGTGATGAGGTGTGTGTGGGGAGGGGATGTGTGTGTGGAGGGGATGTGTGTGGGAGGGTGGTGTGTGGGAGGGGTGTGTGTGGGAGGGGGTGTGTGTGGGAGGTGTGGGAGGGATGTGTGGGGAGGGTGGTGTGTGGGTGGAGGGGGGAGGGGGGTGGGTGTGTGGGAGGTGTGGGAGGTGTGGTGTGTGTGTGGGGAGGGGTGTGGAGGGCATGTGTGTGGGAGGGTGTGTGGGAGGGGTGGTGGTGTGTGGAGGGTGGTGTGGAGGTAGTGGGAGGGGTGTGAGGGGTGTGTGGAGGTGTGTGTGTGTGTGTGTGTGGAGGGGGTGTGTGTGTGTGAGGGGGTGTGTGTGGAGGGGGTGTGTGTGTGAGGGGGTGTGTGTGGGAGGGGTGTGGGAGGGGGGGGAGGGGGTGTGTGGAGGGGGTGTGTGGGGGGGTGTGTGGGAGGGTGTGTGGAGGGGTGTGGGAGGATGTGTGTGTGTGTGTGTGTGTGTGTGTGTGTGGAGGGTGGGGGTTTGTGTGGGAGAGGAGAGGTGTGGGGAGGGGGAGGGGTGGGTGTGGAGGGGTGTGTGTGGGTGTTTGGGATGGGGTGTGTGGATGGGGTGTGTGGAGGGTTGGTGTGTGGGGTTGATGTGTGTGTGGTGTTGGTATGTGTATGTGTGGGGTGGATGGGGTGTGTGTGGGGGGGTGGGGGCTGGTGGTGGGGGGTGTGTGGGGATGGTGTGTGTGTGG
>NW_024742659.1:40000-51680 GCF_018991925.1 Homarus americanus
TGGGAGTCAAAAAACAAGCAGGTCCTGGGAAGTAAAATTAGTTGCTCAGGACAAGGGGTAAAACAGGACCAGGGAAGAGTAGGTTTAAATGTATATTATACAAACAGTAGGGGCAGTTCAAAAGATATCGAAGTCTTTAAACTGCTAAGGGAACATATGGGCACGGGGGTGGAGGAGACTGCAGTGGGAGCGGGTAAACAAAGTGAAAGACGACAGGGAAAGGGTGTTAGGAATGATGACAAAACTTATTTAGACAGGGAGTTTAAAACTAAACGCAGTAAGGGGAGGACTCAGAACACGACTAACTTAAATGTATACTACACGAACAGTAGAAGTATGAGAAACAAAATGGATGATATAGGGCCTTGGTATGTACCGAAAAAATCGATATAATTGCATTCACTGAAACATGGATCAACCTAGACACACGTGAGTTACCAGTCGAATACCAAATTGCGGGTTACAAACTGTTCCATACCGATAGGCAGACCAGGAAAGGAGGCGAGTAGCAATCTATGTTAGGGATAATCTGAAGTGTGAAATAAATAAGGAAATAAAAACTGAGAGGAATACAGAAACAATTTGGATAGAATTAAGCGACGGTCGGGAAAAATTAATCACAGGAGTAATTTATAGACCCCCCAATCTTGATAGCGTCAATGAGCAACTTATCTGGGATGAAATGCGCAGGGCTTCCATACACAACAAAGTCTGTATAATAGGCGACTTTAACCTTGGCCAAATAGATTGGACTGACCTTACGGGTAACTCAGAATCACAGGATTTTCTCGAGACGATCCAGGACTGTTTCCTAAGTCAACATATAACCGAACCCACACGGGGTAATAATATACTGGACTTAGTTCTGTCGAACAGAGAAAACCTAATTAGCAATGTCAAGGTAGGGAACGAACTTGCAAACAGCGATCACAAAGAAATTCGATTCCAGTTAGATTTTCAGGGCAGACGTAAGGAAAATTCCACTAAAGTACCAGATTTCAGAAGGGCAAACTTTGACAGTTTAAAGAGGCAGCTGAGAGAGGGGGTGTCGCGCTTGGCTGTGAACCTGACAGATGACACCGACCTGATAACGAGATCTGAGATTGCCGAGTTCCACAACAATTTAAATAGAGAGTTACTTAATGCACAAAGGCAGAACATACCATACAAAAAACTCAGATCAGACAACAATGACCCTAAATGGATAAATAATTATTTAAAGAACATCATTGGCCAAAGGAAGGCTATAGGTAGAAGGATAAATCGTGGCGAAATTCACCTCCGGGACTATTATAGGGTATTGGCGAGTAGGGTTAAAACCGAGATAAGGAAAGCAAAGAGGAATAATGAGGTAAGGATAGCAAGGGAGGCGAAGACAAACCCCAAAGGATTCTACCAAATGTATCAAACTAAAACACGAGAAAGATTGGACCAATACGGTTAGAACTGAGCTCACTGATAACGACGGAGAAATGAGCAATAATTTGAATAAATATTTTTCAACAGTTTTCACCACCGAAAATTTAAACATGATACCGAGGCACCGACTCTATTCAGAGATAGTGAAGAAAACAAATTAAGTGAGATAGTAGTGACTAGTAACGATGTTAGTAAGCAAATAGACAAACTAAAGCCTAATAAGTCACCTGGTCCCGATGAGATATTTGCCAGAGTATTAAAGGAATGTAAGGAAGAGCTTAGTATGCCCTTAGCAAAGTTGTTTAACATGTCCTTAAAAACAGGTGTAGTACCAGAATCCTGGAGGATAGCGAATGTAATACCGATTTTCAAGAAGGGGGATAGATCACTATCCTCTAACTACAGCCCAATCAGTCTAACATCAATAGTAGGCAAATTACTGGAAGCAATCATTTCAAACTCTATTCGAAATCACCTGGAGAAGCACAGATTGATCAATGATTCCCAGCATGGCTTCACAAGCGGACGTTCTTGCCTAACTAATCTATTAACATTCTTTTCATCAGTTTTCGAATCGGTGGACGAGGGGCACAATTATGATGTGGTATATCTCGACTTTAGCAAAGCCTTCGACAGAGTCCCCCACGAAAGACTAATTAGAAAGGTAGAAGCTCATGGCATCAAAGGTGACATCCTTAAATGGATTAGGGCGTATACAGGATGAAACATGGAAAGAGACACGGCACTAAGTCCGCCACAAGCGGAGTTCCCAAGGCTCAAAGTACTGGACCATTATTATTTTATTATATGCATAAACGATATAGATATCGGCATGGACAATCAAATATATAAATCTACATGACACTAAATAGGACGTGTTATCAAATCCAAGACGAGGACCTCGCAAACTACAGGAAGATCTAAACAAATTTTCGAATGGTCTGGAAAATGGCAGATGAAATTCAACGCCGACAAAATGTAAAGTACTCCAGTATGTAGATGTAAACAGGGAAACCAGATACCAGATGAACAACGATGCCATAGAGAACTGACTGCGAGAGAGGATTTAGGAGTAATGATAAGTAGAACCGCCGCAACAATGTGTTTGTCAGAATAAGGCTAATAAAGCACGGTTCATAGCTAAAAGGAGTGTTAGTTATAAGACCATGCGTCATCTTAAAACCGTATTTCTCCTGTTTCTGTGGAGACCACACCCGGATTACGCAAAGTTCAGTTCTGGTCACAGTATTACAGAATGGATATAGAATCTCGGAAAGAATTCAGAGGAGAATGACAAGATTAATCCGGGGTAATAGGAACCTTGAGTATAGAGACAGGTTAAAGCATCTTAATTTGCACTCCTTGAGAGACGTAGAGCGAGGGCGACCTGGATAGAGGTGTATAAGTGGGAAGGCAGGGCTAAACAAAGGGACAGGCCATAAAGGTACTCCAAACCATCCAACCAGGAGCGAACCGTAACAATGGTTTTAAATTAGATAAATTTTAGATTTAGGGCGTGAAATAGGTAAACACTGTTTGGAAACAGTAGGATGAATGTAACAAGTTACCAAATATCATCATTAACTCGAATGCTTGAATTGCTTCTGCTAAACAGGTTGGCTGTCATATGAGCAATAAGCGAAACGCACCGCCCAAAAGGGCCAATAGGCCCGCTGCAGCCCATTCCGGGGGGGCTACAGGGATGACGAGGACAATGACATGGGCTACAGGATGACGAGACCATGACATGGGCTACAAGGATGACGAGGACCATGACATGGGCTACAGGGATGACGAGGACCATGACGACAAGGATGACGAGGACCATGACATGGGCTACAGGATGACGAGGACCATGACGTGGGCCGGGATGACGAGGACCATGACGTGGGCTACTGGGATGACGAGGACCATGACGTGGGCTACAGGGATGACGAGGACCATGACATGGGCTACAGGATGACGAGGACCATGACATGGGCCACTGGGATGACGAGGACCATGACATGGGCTACAGGGATGACGAGGACCATGACGTGGGCTACAGGATGACGAGGACCATGACGTGGCTACAGGGATGACGAGGACCATGACGTGGGCTACAGGGATGACGAGGACCATGACATGGGCTAAGGGATGACAGGACCATGACATGGGCCACTGGGATGACGAGGACCAGTGACATGGGCTACAGGATGACGAGGGACCATGACGTGGGGCTACAGGGATGACGAGGACCATGACGGGGCTACAGGGATGACGAGGACCATGACGTGGGCTACAGGGATGACGAGACCATGACGTGGGCTACAGGGATGACGAGGACCATGACGTGAGGCTACAGGGATGACGAGGACCATGACGTGGGCTACAGGGATGACGGGGACCATGGACGTGAGCTACAGGGATGACGAGGACCATGGACGTGGGCTACAGGGATGACGAGGACCATGACGAGAGCTACAGGACGATGACAGAGCGATACTGATTGTCGCATGTCTTACTATCAACACTATTACACAACCCTTAATATTAAATGTTTTCCAATGTATTCTTTTAGTATGTCACCTCACCAAGTCCATCCATCCAGGTGTACAAGGCCATAGCAACTGCTCCTCTGACAACCTGGCCGCAATATCGATTTCTGTAACGCGCCTAATAATTTTACACGAATGTATATCCAGTGTTTCACCCCTTATAAATAGCAAAAAAAAAGGAGGGGGGTTGGAGCTTTCACCACCAAACATTAAAACTCGGTCAATGAACTCCCTTTGAGAGAACGTATTCTGTGATATATTCAAGCCAACGACAATGTGTGCTTGTAACAGTAACGACTAAATTGGAGCTTACGGGGCGCCGCTAATGTTCAAAAAGCTCGTTTGGGTCTATTGTTTGACATCAGACAGACCCAACCATGACCCTGATTTCAAGACTCGGGGAGGGTCCCACCAGATAGACCTCACCAGGGTGTCCCAACATCACTATGACCTCGCCAAAGCCTGAGATTAAACTAACCCTGAGCATAGTCTTGCTCTAGCCTACTGTAGATCTTAAAATCACACACCTGTCTACCTAAAACGGGCACTGAAATCAATTGACTCGTATATCTCATCCGAAAACAACGCGATATAACTATCCCTACATCGTTATCTACTGCACAGTACGACCCTAGTATCTTCATTTATATCCAGCGCAATACACTATTTAGGGGCCTTCTAACTATCCCTGTTCCTATTACATTAACAGGAACCCTTAAAATGACTGTGGTCCAGTACACTATTATTCAGAGCGCCTGAATCAGTCATATCCTAGAACCCTCAAAAGCCCTTTACTCTTGCAAGACTCTTCGACACCCCAGGATCCGCGAGACCTGGTGCAATTAACTTCATCAGAAGGCTTTAAACTGTCTCCCAACAGCCTACCAGAGGACCTGCTACACCTTACCAGGTCCCCTTTATCTAACAAGAGTTCTCCAGAAGTTAACAGGACACCTCTACCTCACAAAAAGACCTTTTAGATAGTCAAAGCCTAACCAAGGTTCCAGACCTACCAACCAGACCCTTAAGACTAGGTCAAGGTCCCATATCTCTCCCAGATGGTATTCTACGTAAATGGAAGGGGGGGCAAATAGACCTCTAATTCCCTCTGATCGACGTTCACAGGCTGGCCGGAGGGAGAGACGGAAACACACACAAAGACACTAACACACCCTATAATGACAGACACACCAAGGCACTAACACACCCCATAATGACAGACACACCCAAGGCACTAACACACCCCATACGACAGACACACCAAGGCACTAAACACACCCCATAATGACACACACACCAAGGCACTAACACATACCAAGGCACTAACACACACCAAGGCACTAACACACCCCATAATGACACACACACCAAGGCACTAACACACCATAATGACACACACACCAAGGCACTAACACACCCCATAATGACACACACACCAAGGCACTAACACACCTATAATGACACACACACCTATAATGACACACACACACACCAAGGCACTAACACACCTCTAGCACGCACACACACACACCCAAGGCACTCCAACACACACCAATGACACACACACCAAGGCACTAACACACACCATAATGACACACACACCAAGGCACTAACACACCCCCATAATGACACACACCAAGGCACTAACACAATCTCTATAATGACACACACACACCAAGGCACTAACACACACCATAATGACACACACACCAAGGCACTAACACACCCCATAACACGACACACACCCCATAATGACACACACACACCAAGGCACCACACACACCATAATGACACACACCAAGGCACCAACACACCATAATGACACACACCAAGGCACCACACACACCATAATGACACACACACTGCACACACCATAATGACACACACACCAAGGCACTAACACACACACCAACACACAACTATAATGACACACACACACACACACCAAGGCACTAACACTGTTGAGAGCCATCAGATGGGCTGGTCGCCATTGATACCAACCACCAGTACCAACACGTCACCATAAGCGGATAACGGCCACCAGGTGCAGGCATTTAATACCATATACGACACTAAAATGCGTCACCAGCAATAGACAAGGTCAACAACACTACATGATAACAGATACCAACCGTCATTTGCGAAGCGATATCACCAGCTACAGTACCAATGGACACCCATAATAACGCTATGGATGCAGGTTCAGTAAAAATGAACCGTCGCCACTGGCGAAGTTGATGTTTGGCACCAGTCAATACCCAGGTTGACGCATAATGACACACACCAAGGCACTAACACACACCATAATGACACACACACCAAGGCACTAACACACACCATATAATGACACACACCAAGGCACTAACACACACACCATAATGACACACACACACCAAGGCACCAACACACACCATAATGACACACACACCACAGCACCAACACACACCACATAATGACACACACACCAAGGCACTAACATTACACCATACTGACACACACACACCAAGGCACCAACACACCATAATGACACACACCAAGGCACTAACACACACCGGCTCGACACACACACACACCAAGGCACCAACACACCACACCGACACACACACCAAGGCACTAACACACACCATAATGACACACACACCAAGGCACCAACACACACCATAATGACACACACACACCAAGGCACCAACACACCCCATAATGACACACACACCAAGGCACCAACACACCCCATAATGACACACACACCAAGGCACTAACACACACCATAATGACACACACACACACACCAAGGCACTAACACACCCCTACAGACACACACACACCAAGGCACCAACACACAACTATACAATGACACACACACACCACAGCACTCCAACACACACCATACTGACACACACACCAAGGCACTAACACACCATAATGACACACACACCAAGGCACTACTAACACACACCATAATGACACACACACCAAGGCAATTAACACACACCATAATGACACACACACCAAGGCACTAACACACCCCCTATAATGACACACACACCAAGGCACTAACACACACCATACTGACACACACCAAGGCACTAACACACACCATAATTGACACACACACCAAGGCAGCACTAACACACCCCATAATGACACACACACCAAGGCACTAACACACACCATAAGCAATGACACACACCTGCTGCACTAACACACACCATACTGACACACACACACCAAGGCACTAACACACACCCTATAATGACACACACCAAGGCACCAACACACCCCTATAATGACACACACACCAAGGCACTAACACACACCCCATAATGAGACACACACACCAAGCACCAACACACACCATAATGACACACACACACCAAGGCACTAACACACACCATACCGACACACACCAAGGCACCAACACACACCATAATGACACACACACCAAGGCACTAACACAATCTCTATAATGACACACAATACACCAAGGCACTAACACACACCATAATGACACACACACAAGGCACCAACACACACCATACTGACACACACACCAAGGCACTAACACACACCAAGGCAATGACACACACACCAAGGCACTAACACACCCTATAATACACACACACCAAGGCGCACTAACACACCTCTATATAATGACACACACACCAAGGCACTAACACACACCATAATGACACACACACCAAGGCACTAACACACACCATACTGGACACACACCAAGGCACTAACACACACCATAATGACACACACACACCAAGGCACTAACACACCTATAATGACACACACACCAAGGCACTAACACACCCCATAATGACACACACACCAAGGCAGCACTAACACACAACTATAATGACACATACACCACAGCACTAACACACCATAATGACACACACACCAAGGCAATTCAACACACACCATAATGACACACACACCACACCAACACACCATAATGACACACACACCAAGGCACTAACACACACCAAGGCACTAACACACAACTATAATGAGACACACACACACTGGGTTACACTCCAACACACACCATAATGACACACACACCAAGGCACTAACACACACCATAATGACACACACACACCAAGGCACTAACACACCCCATAATGACACACACACCAAGGCACTAACACATACCATAATGACACAATAATAATTCAAGGCACTAACACACCTATAATGACACACACACACCAAGGCACTAACACACACCAAGGCACTAACACACCCCATAATGACACACACACACACCAAGTTACACCAACACACCCCTATAATGACACACACACACCAAGGCACTAACACACACCAAGGCACTCACACCCCATAATGACACACACACCAAGGCACTAACACACAACCATAATGACACATACACCAAGGTACCCAACACACCCCATAATGACACACACACCAAGGCACTAACACACACCATAATGACACACACACAAGGCACTAACACACACCATAATGACACACACACCAAGGCACTAACACACACCAAGGCACTAACACACCCCATAATGACACACACACACACCAAGGCACTAACACACCTATAATGACACACACACCAAGGCACCAACACCCCATAATGACACACACACCAAGGCACTAACACACCCCATAATGACACACACACCAAGGCACTAACACACACCATACAATGACACACACACACACACCAAGGCACCAACACACCTATAATGACACACACACACCAAGGCACTAACACACACCATAATGACACACACACACACACCAAGGCTTCAACACACCCCATAATGACACAATACACACCAAGGCACTAACACACTGATAACGACACACACCACAGCACTCCAACACACACCATAATGACAATAACACCAAGGCACTAACACACACCCATAATGACACACACCAGCACCAACACACACTATACTGACACACACACCAAGGCACTAACACACAACCACACTGACACACACACCAAGGCACTAACACACAACTATAACACACACACCAAGGCACCAACACACACCATACTGACACACACACCAAGGTACCACACACACCATAATGACACACACACACCAAGGCACTAACACACACCAAGGCACCAACACACCCCATAATGACACACACACACCAAGGCACTAACACACACCATAATGACACACACACCACAGCACTAACACACCCCTATAATGACACACACACCAAGGTACTAACACACACCATAATGACACACACACCAAGGCACTAACACACACCCAAGGCACTAACACACCTATAATGACACACACACACCAAGCACCAACACACAACTATACTGACACAATAATACACCAAGGCACTAACACACACCATAATGACAATAATTACCACCAAGACACACCAAGGCACCAACACACACCATAATGACACACACACCAAAGGCACTAACACACACCATAATGACACACACCAAGGCACTAACACACACCATAATGACACACACACACCAAGGTACTAACACAATCTCATAATGACACACACAATTCACAGCACCAACACACACCATAATGACACACACACACCAAGGTACTAACACACACCATAATGACACACACACTACAAGCACTACCACACACCATAATGACACACACACCAAGCACTTAACACACAACTATAACGACACACACACACCAAGGCACTAACACACACCATAATGACACACACACACCAAGGCACTAACACACCCATAATACACACACACCAAGGCACCAACACACACCATACCGACACACACACCAAGGTACTAACACACACCATAATGACACACACACACCAAGGCACTAACACACACCATAATGACACACACAATTAAGCACTAACACACCCCCATAATTTATTACTACTACCACCTACATAATTAACATTCATAATGACACACACACACCAAGGCACTAACACACACCATACTGACACACACCAAGGCACTAACACACACCATAATGACACACACACCAAGGCACTAACACACCATAATGACATACACACACTACAAAATTAACACACAACTATAATGACACACACACACCAAGGCACCAACACACACCATAATGACACACACCAAGGCACTAACACACACCATAATGACACACACACTGCTGCCACCCAACACACACCATAATGACACACACACACCAAGGCACCAACACACACCATAATGACACACACACACCAAGGTACTAACACACAACATAATGACACACACCAAGGCACCAACACACACCATAATGACACACAATAATTGCTGCACTAACACACACCATACTGACACACACCAAGGCACTAACACACACCATAATGACACACACACACATTCAAGGTACTAACACACACCATAATGACACACACACCAAGGCACCAACACACACCATAATGACACACACCACAGCACTAACACACAACTATAATGACACACACACCAAGGCAACAACACACACACACACACACACCAAGGCACCAACACACACCATATAATGACACACACACCAAGGCACCACACACCATAATGACACACACACACCACAAGCACTAACACACACCATAATGACACACACACCACAAGGCACCAGCACACAACTATAATGACACACAATAACAATTCAAGGCACTAACACACAACTATAATGACACACACACACACCAAGGCACTAACACACACCATACTGACACACACCAAGGCACTAACACACACCGACAATGACACACACACCAAGGCACTAACACAATAACTATAATGACACACACACACCAAGGCACCAACACACACCATAATGACACACACACCACACACCAACACACACCCATAATGACACACACAACAAGGCACCAACACACACCATAATGACACACACACACCAAGGCACTAACACACCATACTGACACACACACCAAGGTACTAACACACACCATAATGACACACCAAGGCACTAACACACACCATACCCTGACACACACACACCAAGCAATTCAACACACACCTCATAATGAATAATAATACACACCAAGGCACTAACACAATCTCTTACAATGACACACACCAAGGCACTAACACACACCATACTGACACACAACACCAAGGCACCAACACACCATAATGCCAATAATAACAACCAAGGCACTAACACACACCATATAATGACACACACACACCAAGGCACTAACACACCCCATAATGACACACACACCAAGGCACCAACACACCCCATAATGACACACACCAAGGCACCAACACACACCATACTGACACACACCGCTGCACTAACACACACCATACTGACACACACCAAGGCACCAACACACCATACTGACACAATACCAAGGCACCAACACACCATACCGACACACACACCAAGGCACTAACACACACACCATAATGACACACACACCAAGGCACTAACACACACCATAATGACACACACCAAGGCACTAACACACACCATAATGACACACACACACACCAAGGCACCACACACCCTATGACACACACCAAGGCACTAACACACACCCATATAATGACACACACACCAAGGCACTAACACACCCCATGACACACACCAAGGCACTAACACACACCATAATGACACATACACTAAGGCACTAACACACACCATACTGACACACACCAAGGCACTAACACACCTATAATGACACACACACCAAGG
>NW_024742660.1:0-27349 GCF_018991925.1 Homarus americanus
AACCTCATGACTAGTTTATTAATGCCTTAAGAAACACTAACAACAATCCTCAGCCAACACGGACCTACAAAACATCAACAAGGTGACCACAACAACAGCTCAAACGCTCCAGCTTAACACCTCCAAATTTCCGGGAGTTTAGTGTCGCTACATGAAACAAACACGGCGGCGAGTCCTACAGCTACACACTGTAATGGTCGGCGGAGCAAAGGACGAGACAGCGACGCTTACTCATTGGTGGAGCTTTAATAACAACAGCATGTGGTAACTAGGAGATGTGTGTGTGTTGTGAGGTACTGAAGGACCACAACATCTCACGTTTTGTGTTACACGTCAAAGACTGAACAATCTGAAGCAGCGGCCCTCCCCCCACACCACGCTGCCTGTAGTAACACCACCGTTAATAAAGGACAAAACGGTACAATATGGAGGTGGAGGGTGACGTGTGGACAAGGCACGAGAGAGCGGCCTTGTTAATAAGATGGTCACCAAACACGGCCAACACCAGGTGGCGGGTGTAGCTGAATAAAAACCAAGAGCGAGTTTGACGACGCTACACGAACACCGTCCTCAAGGGGGACATCTTGGACTCGAGTGTGAGAGATAGAGACGCCCAAACAATCAAACACGTCTGGTTAATTCCTTCACTTTTATATAAGAACACATTCGTCTTCAACTAAACACGATTTCTTTTCAACTTCTCCTAAAAAAATTCCTCTTCAACTCCAAGGCTGAAATTCGAGTCCCACTTGAAACGAATAAAATAAAATATATGTGAAGAGAAAATGTAAATAGTGTGTTTGACTGTGAGGCTGACGGAAGCAACACTAAAAATGCTGTATAATGGGTTGTGTTCAGTAAGGTCAGAGTGATTAGTGGCGCGCGCCATCACAGTGCCACGCCACTTCCCGCCTACTATACACGCCCCTACACCCACCACGCCTCCCTCTTGCCCAACTCAACACGCCCACTTAGCTACCCCTACACGCCCCTTACCCTCCCCCCACCATACACCACGCCCCTTGCTGTCCACCCCTTACGCGCCCCCACCCCTCCACACCACGCCCACCCACTCATCGTACACTAATAAGGTGATAAGATTACCTCATCATGACACTGGTGTGAATCAGCATCAGGAACTCACCTTCCCCTGCATCAAGGTGCCCACCCTCACCCACCCTACCTGGCAGCCACTCACCTGCGTATTATACCACCTGACACGGGAAATCACACACACACGGGATGACACGGTAGAACATAGTGCTTGTAAGGTAAATAGAAGCCAGCTTTAATGGGTCCCAACCTTAAACTATTAGGACTGAGGCCCATTAGTATTGAGAGCCGTCAGGATTGGGACTCATTAAGACTGAGGCCTATTAAGACTGGAACCATTAGGCCTGTGGTATCTTTGGACTGAGGCTCATTAGGACTGAGAACCATTGGAAATGTGACCCATTAGAATTGGGGCCCATTAAAACTGGGACCCAATAGGACTGGGCCCCATTAGGACTAGGGCCCATTAGGACAGGGGTTCATTTGATAAGATGCCCACCTAGTAAAAGTGCAAAAGAGGGCATGCAAGATTATTTTCTCTCCTTCCTACTCCACATATCAAGAAGCGCTCAACACACTGACCTTTTCGACTCTCACTGACCATCACCACGACCTCATCTGCAAATTTGGTAAGAACCTTCTACACCATCCTCGACACCGGCTCCTACTACCACCTGAGATCCCTAGCCCGAGAATTGCTGTTTGACACCACAACCGCATCCAGCCCATAGGTGCACGAACTGATCGCTATGAGAACAGCCCAGTCCCAACCATTGTAAAAATTATCAATAACTTGTAATAAACCAGTGTATTCACTCCCAGTAAATACTACTTCTTGCACTGTCACTATGTTGAAATGCACTGTAGTTTGAGCTTTTCCCCATCTAGTTATTATATATCTTATTTGCATCACTTATGTTACTTGTATATTATTTGTAATTCGAAACCCATTCTCCAAATATGTAACTGTATATTTTCAGCCTTCTGGCTGCCAAGCTCTTTCAATAAACCGTTAATTATTATTATTATTATTATTATTATTATTATTATTATTATTATTATTATTATTATTATTATTATTACACTTAATTCTACCAGTTGAATCACAGGTGATGGCCGTCAGCCAAGGTAGCTGAACACCAACTCAAAACCAGGGTTCGACTCCCTAATGAGAAAAATGTCCAATAAACAACATTTCAGGTCGAGTTGTTTACATATAGAATGGGGGACGGCCATCTTGTTTCCCTTTTTCACCGGGGGATTCTGCCGGCCGGTGTCACGACATGGCCGCCGGAGCCCATATAGCCCCTTTGTTACTACTGCTGCCGGACACACCTGTGTTGTAACCATAGGTGTATCTGGCACCTATACACACCTGCCTCGAAGTCAGGTGTAACCACCACCTGTACACACCTGTACATCACACCTTCCACACTCCCAACCAAACTTAAAGCAATTATTATATATCTATAGTGTAACTAACTACACATTACAATACACTGAAATAATGAAACAAAAATATATTCAGAATCTAAGAGAAGTATAGGAGAATAATCCTTAAATACATACTCTATAAAACTAAATCTTGGTTACACCGCATTTTTTTCAGTAAGACAATATATATAATTACATTGGGCAGTCCATTACCACAAATTACACTGATAAACGGTACGTAATGGATACTGAATTACAAGTCTCATAACTAAGTCTGGCTAAAACAGTGGTAGACATTGTTTAGACATAAGCCAGTTGACTGCTGAGGTGAACATTAAACTAGTATGATTAAAATAGCAACCAATGATTTGAAGATTAATTAATGTAAATGTGAAATACCTAAGAGAATAGCAAATAAATAAAATACACCAACGAGATAAATAAATAAGAATGAATGGAAAATTATTGAACAATAAAATGAAAATAAGAAAACGAATAAACAGTAAAATGAAAATAAGTAAGAATAACAATTACTACAATAAAACTAAATAAAACAAAATAAACAGAAAAGAATAAGAAACACAATAAATAAATAACACAGCAACACAAACAACATCATTTACTGTGTTACTTCACATCAATGTGTCCAACATTTGTCTTGACTCCATTTTCGTGAATATAATTAAGTCAAACATCATAACACACATCCCGGTATAAAAAACACACCAACGACAACAATAAATAAATAAACATTAAAAATAAATTCAATATATTTTCCCTAAGATTTTTTTTATTACAAAGTCACGGCAAAAAGTTTGTATACGAATCTTCCTCAACATAATGAGGGGAAGCAGTTCTTTCACCACAGTTATACTCGTAGGTTCAGAATACAGAGCCACTTATTGACGGTACAGTTACAGCCACTTATTGACGGTGCAGTTACAGCCACTTATTGACGGTACAGTTACAGCCACTTATTGACGGTGCAGTTACAGCCACTTATTGACGGTACAGTTACAGCCACTTATTGACGGTGCAGTTACAGCCACTTATTGACGGTACAGTTACAGTCCAAACTCCTTGTACACTTGAGGGCGGTTGACAACATGTGAACGCTGCTTGCATTATAAATTGTCAGAATAAAAAAAAAAAAAACTCCGATACTAAGAAAAAACTGAGTAAATTAATGTTAAAATATCAATCTACCTTACCTACATCACCTCCTTAAGTAGATGGTATATTATCCAGCATGTCCAGGGAATATTGTCTAAGATAATACAGTATAATTGGTTATTTTACTTCACTTATGACCTTGTGTGATAATAGGACATAGTACCATAATAAACCTGTTCTCAAACTGTTAAATAACTCAACAAAAATAATAATAATCCATTCTAAACAACGGATTATCAGACGTAGATGTCATAATTCAGCTCATCATAATTATCCATACACTCTCGTGTATAAATTCCACCGTCAAAATTTGTATTGTCGGAAGAAGTTTTACTGTCTGAATGTCTGTCTAATTCTACAAAAACTCTCCGTTAATATCCGTCTATTTCCTCTGTTACCTCATCACTTAAGAGTATTACAAAATATTACCACTTACTGTAACACCTGATGTGCATACTCATATTTATAATCCTGTGTATTTTGTAACTGAAAGAAATTACAGTTACAGGAATATTTAGTTACTCTTGCCGTATACAAAATCATACATCTATCTATCTATCTATCTACTGTATTTATCTATTTATATCTATTTTATTAACTCACCTGTACCAATAATCATCAGTTTATTTATCTTAATCTTCTTCCCATTTTGATTTATTCCTCTTAACTATGTATGTATCTACACCCACAAACAAACCTACTATCCACGCCTACACCCACAAACAAACCTACTATCCACGCCCTACACCCACAAACATACCTACTATCCACGCCCTACACCCACAAACATACCTACTATCCACGCCCTACACCCACAAACAAACCTACTATCCACGCCCTACACCCACAAACAAACCTACTATCCACGCCCCACACCCACAAACAAACCTACTATCCACGTCCCACACCCACAAACAAACCTACTATCCACGCCCCACACCCACAAACAAACCTACTATCCACGCCCTACACCCACATACAAACCTACTATCCATGCCCTACACCCACAAACAAACCTACTATCCACGCCCTACACCCACAAACAAACCTACTATCCACGCCCTACACCCACAAACAAACCTACTATCCACGTTCTACACCCACAAACACACACTACCCACCACCTACACCCACAATAGAGTAAAGGAGGAATACTGAGTGTACTTACTCAGGGTAGCCATACCACTCTGGGTGGTTGATCCTTAGTGCAGCAGGAAAGAGAAAAATTATAAGTGGGTCATTCTATTCCTCGTGTGATGGATGGAAGGATGGATGGATGGATGGATAGATGGATGGATGGGAGACTGAATGGGAGGATAGATGGGTAGATGGGTGACTGAATGGGATGAGAGATGGGTAGGTGGGTGAATCGGTGGATGGATAAACAGCTAACTGGATGAATGGACATATGGACTTGGATGGCATATTTGGATGTAAAACCCTACGATATGAAGAACATTTTGGACGTATAAACCCATGACAATGAACACCATTTTGGACTTACATCACAGGAAACAGGTAAAACATTTCTGTGATCGTCCTTCAATAATTCCATACGCCAACCTTACCTGCATTTATCTCAATTACAGTATAAAATTTTAGTGTTAATTTCAGCATCGGAATCAATCAATCAATCTCTCTCTCTCTCTCTCTCTCTCTCAAGATGGAAAATTTCATGACGTAAAATCCGATGAAAACTCGACCCTGTTTATACGTGTTGCTTCGAGGTTTTGTTTTCACGTTAACCTCATGTTTCGTTTCGATAAATGACACATATCACAGGAGGTGAACTACAAACTGACCTTTGACCTGACACCGACGACCGACCGACGGAAAATGGGGCTTCGGGTTTAGTCGTATCCATTTGAGAGTTTTATGAATGTGAAGCCCCGAATTAGTCAACAAACCCTACAGCTCAATTTGGATTCGAACTTGTGCATCTTGTTCTTGAATCAGAACCTTATCTCACACATATATAGGGGTTAGGTTAGGTTGGGTTGGGTTAGGTTGGGTTGGGTTAGGTTAGATTGGGTTGGGTTAGGTTAGGTGAGCCGTGTCCATCACAACCAGACAATTATCCCCGTCCATCAGATCTTCCCTTTAACAAATCCTCAACATAAAAGACAAATTCACCTCCATGTGTTAAAATCTTACTACACTACATTACCGTCACCACTATACCAAACCTGTGTAATATTAACGCACTAATACACTATTAAGACATCACCATATCCATCAATAAACAGTACATCTTCCTTTACACTTGATTAGAAAGAAAAACAAGAAAATATGCCCAGAATCTCAAATTCATTCACTAACATTACGAAAAATTACAAGAGCTAAGAGTCAAAGCAAGATATGTACTGTACGCAATGTTGATGTTATTTTGTTCGCCATCATTGTGTCCTCAAGTTAATCTGTTTTGTGAAGTAAATCCTCGGACTTGGGAACAAATCATCATGTGTACCTTTGAGTATTAAGGTCTTGATCCATTTCCTTGATGTCTACCGTTTGGAACAGGTAACACCACCACAATTGTTTTAACCAAGAAGAAACCGGACGAAAAAAAAAGCTTCTACAAATATCAAGTATTAATTTTCTCTCTTTACAGGATCTAATACTCTTGGAAATGTGTTTAAATTAATCTGATTTGTTTTCATTTATTGTCGATCCTTTATAAGAGGATTCGTGGATCCCCCGAGCCTAGCCGGCCATTTTGTTTACATTTATCGGTCGCTCTAAAATACCATTAAAACAATATTGAGTATAAACGTTTGGCTCAACTGATGATCTCAAACATGTCCCAACATTTTTTTGCCTCAACTCCACATTCTGTAACTCATTTAGGCAGATGTCCCTCACTACACATACACTGGACTATGTTTAATGTTGCAGCTAATGTGTTATCAAGATATTGCACATTATAAGTTCATGTGTGGTCATTATTATATCAAACGGAGGAATTTTAAAGAGCTATTACACCACCTGTATCATTAGTTGTCGCCAGGTGAAGGAATATTTAGGTAGATAATATTTTATTTACTGTAATTAAAGTTTCAATACCTAAGACGTTCCACTATAAGAGTCTTTCAACCTCAGGTAAGGTCTTAAGACTTTCTACTCTAGGTCTTACACCCTCGAGTAGCTGTATCGTCCACATAGGTAATTACTCCACACGGAACTACAAGTTACACCTTGATGTAATACTTCATTTACTGCCAAACTTTATAGGGAAATATTTTTTCACAAAGAATTTCAAGTTACAATTTCACATAAGTCACATTACAAACGTTCCTTTGGCTTACAGTTAAACTTTGCAATGTCAAGATATTTTTTTCACTGCAGAGGAAAGTATCCGTCATCATCATCACCACACACACACACACACACGCAAAGACAAAACTCCTGTATCCAGATTCTCAAAAGTTTATAAATTAAATTCTTCCCTAAAATTAAACATCTATTAATCATAGAGTATGTGAACAATATCGACGCCATATTGGTTACCATCTTTGAGTCATATAATTAGTTAGCTACATAGTGTTAATTATTTAGTTAAATAGGAAAAAATAATCTACTAACGTGTGTTGTGACCAAAATAAATCAACATTGTATTTACTTTCTCCTCCAGGGGGCACTAAGTCTAGAAAAATGACACAATTGACATCTACATAAAGTGACTGACCAAGGGTAGATATTGGCTACCTTTTGTGTTACTTTGAGGTCGTAAGAACACACAGAGCTGCTCTTAAGGATTTTTACCACAATACACCTCAACCAGTTTCTCATTCACTAAGGTCAAACAATAAATCTGGTTCACAAGATACACCGTAAATTTTATTTGAATACAATAATCAATTACTGTATTATTGTATTGAGGCGAATAGTCTTATGTTGTTAAGATGTGTTCTTAAGCCACGAAGGTAAACAAAAGGTATTCAATATCTGCCTTGGTTGACGATGATCTGTAGATGTTAGCAAGTCCTCCTCCTCCTGCTCTCGAGTAAGGTAAGGAAGGCCTTACCTGACCAAAATTGTTAATTAAGATAGATTACCTGAAGATTAACCCTCCCAGCTTATTTCAACTAATGATTAACCTAACGCTACCTGGGAAGTTAAGTTAGGTTAGATTAAGTTAGGTTAGGTTAGGTTAGGGTAGGGTAGGGTAGGTCAGGTCAGGTCAGGTCAGGCAGTGCCAGTGTAGTTAATCTTGAGGTTAAATAAACTAGAGGCTAATCTTCACATGAGCCAGTAAGACACTTTGACGGAGGCGGTTACGTACAACAGGAAAGCTCTGATAACATATAATGTACAGTATATACCGTTTAAGTTGCGTCAGCAGCTCTATACACCACTTATTGACTTACTCATTCACTGCCGTAGAAATATTTATTTCTCTAACAGTTTTCTATATGGTTCCCAGTCATTATAATACGACCTTGTAAAATCAAATGATCTAAATTAAACTAAACTTATCCAAATTAAACTTATTAGCTAACAAATCCTTCTAAAACACGATATATGCAAATCAAAAGTTCTAAATTCAACTTAACTTATCGTAATATAACTATTATAACTAAACCATTTTAATTATACCTAACCTAAACACCTCAAGTGCCACAAACAGAAGGAAAAACACCTTTAATATTATCGTGTAAGAGGCCCCTGTAACCCACTAACTCCAGGTAATGCATCTATATCAATCTACCTGCGTCGGAAGCTCTATACGTGACTATGATCGTTACCCACTGCTGGAGAACATTTGTACTTCTATAATTACCCCTGGAGAAACAATGCACCAATTTACGATTTATTTATTTTATTTTTCATTTATTTTTTTATTCTTGGTCCATACTGTAAACACCGCCCGCTTGTGAGTCCCGTCAGCCATTTTGTTCTAACTTTCGGGGATTCTAAAATAAACTATAAATAAATAAATAAATAAATAAATAAATAAATAAATAAAACAAGCATCTTTTGTTTTTCTAACCCATGAGCTGTGAGTCTTCATTATATACTTCAACATTACTGTAAACTAAGGCTAGAGAGGGTGTGTACAGTACTAGTGGAGCCAAGACGAGAAGGTATTTCACATCCCTAAAGGGTTTTACAAGTGGAGAGTCTTACAAGTGGAGGGTCTTACAGGTGGAGAGTCTTACAAGTGGAGGGTCTTACAGGTGGAGGATTTTAATAAGGATAAATACAGCAAGTCTTACAGTTGAATCAGCCAAGTCAAGGAAAACTCTTAAGAGTCACGTAACTTCTACCTGGTGTTACCTGTAATCAAGCTAAGGTATATGTAAGAAGAATATAATCTCGTTACTATCCATTCCTCTTCCACTATCCTGCGAGGTGGTGTATTAATAGGCACAGATACTCATGATAAAGAAAGAATAAAGAGAAAGACGCAAGATACCTATAAAATGCGACAGAATATACCCACACATGCGTAATCCTAACCCATCCCAACCCAACCCAACCCTATCCTACCCCCAGCTTCACCACAGTACACAAAGTCATTCTTGGTATCAGAATGACGCCTAAACACCCTGTATCGCCTAAGACACATTTGAATCGGATGGTTCGTTGACGGTTTTATTTCTTCGGTATAAACCAGAGAAGCAATTAGTTCGTGGGAACAGTGAGTTAAAATACTTCACATCAGCTTCGTTTACGACATCCAGCTGATATTTACTTCTGTTGTCTATATCAATCACATTTTATAATGAAAACAAAAATATGGTTAGTTACTTAAAAATGAAAATAAATCATACTTAGATACTTAGGAGTGGGGAAAAAAGATACTTAAGATACTTAAAAATGAAAACACTCTTTGATACTTAAATTGGGACAAAATAAACGGACATAAAGATTTAACTATGAGCGGTGGATATTACGACATGTACCGGCTATCAATACAGAGGCGCTATTTAGCCTCGAAGTTCTCTCAGAAACCCAACAAGACAGTATGTGGTCACGTAAAAATTTCAGGTTAATTTTTAACACCATCCGTCATCTTAAACCTTGGCACCTGTAGATTAAGAAAATATATGGTGATACTTTTTCTGATGGGATAAAGGTCGTATTTGTCCAGAGAAGTAAGAGAGGAAAAAAATCACTTGAGAGGCATGACGCACAGAGTGTCTAAGGTGATAAAAGATCTTATACGACCATTTGGGTTTTCAAATTAAGTTCATTACATAAAATATCAAACTCATAGAGATTACAAAAGAACAGAACACCATGAGCTCTCAACAGCTATTGTCAGCCGTCAATATGCTGATGTACAGAAGCTACACAATGTTATTGGCGACTGTAATCCCAGGAAAATGATGCTCTTTTAAACTTGGTAACTGGAGCTGTAATGCCAGAAAATGCCAAATATGACAATCTATGTGCATATGAAGTTGGAAGACAAAATTATGAAAATTTTGTCAAAGAACGTATTGTTGGTCCATTGAGCATCTGGGAAAAGCTGTCCAAGGTTAATCTTCTGTCATGGAAAGCAGCAAATAAGACTTCAACCATCAAATTGCTATCACAAGTTATAGAACTTAAGCAGGACATATAGTATATGCATCACAGAAGGGCAGCACTGTACATGTCAAGTCACCAGACACTGATGTGTTTGGCATATTAAAGCAGCCTCAACTTGGAGAAAATACAAGTATGATAACAGGAACTGGTGAGTGACGACACATTGGGCAGAGAGCCTTACAGGTTTCCATGCCTTCACAGGATCTGACTGCATTGGAAAATTTGTTGGCAAAGGAAAGAAAGCATGTTGGAGCACTTTGATGAAATCTAACACAAAAGTCCTAGATGCATTCAAGATGCTGAGTAGACCAAATTCCCTCCAGCAGACATGTATATTGGTCTAGAGGAATTTGTATTTAAGCTCTACTGTCCACGAATGACTTTCACTAAACTGTCAAAACTTAGATGGCATCTCTTCAAGATAACGCAGGCAGAAGCTGGAGAACTACCAGCGACTGCAGCAACTCTAAAGTATCATATATTGAGAGGAAGGTATCAAGCTCTTCTGTGGTCTTGTGATGCAGACAGTAAAATGCTTTCACAATTAGAGCATAGCAGGGAAGATTGACAATGACTGTTTCATACTAGTAATACCAGACCAACCATCAGCTCCAGAAGCAATCACAGAACTTGTTAAATGTGGATGTGGCGTCAGGAAATGTGGATCATTGTCATGTTCATACAGAAAGAATCAGAAAGCATAGCATGGCATGCACCGAGATGTGTAACTGTCAAGCAGATGATGAGAAATGCCTAAGCAAGGTGAAGGAATCTGTTGTACACAGAAGACTCTGATGACGAGGACTGAAGCAATGTCGTAAATAATAACTTGTGACTTGTATACACATGATGTATAACACTACAAACTTTTAATAAATATAAAACGGTGGTTCTAAGCTTTTCAGATAATGGTAATATGTATATGTTTAATTTCCAGTATTTGTCTTAAGCAATTAATTTTACTTACTGCAATCTCTTCTTTGCCAGAGACAGGATTGCATATATGAGCAGCCATGTTTGTAACACACTTAAGATATAACAGCATTCATAATATATTATGTTAAATTGTAATCATATAATACTACATGTTCATAGGTTATTAGTCATGTTTTAAGTTACTTAGGACTTAATGGTAATACGTCTGTGGTTCATTACGCCGCTCATTGATAAAACTTCTTTAATGGCATAAAACTTATAATAAACCGTTCAGAAAAAATTACACCACAGTTCCTTAACATAGTTTATAAGGATTATTATAATGTATGGTGTCAAAAATTAACATGAAACTTTTACGGGATTACTTAAGCTCCTACACTAAAACCTGCCGACCTAACCTAAACTTTTTTACCCACCTCCACCTACTTACCTAACCTGACACAATCTAACCTAACCTGACATAATCTAACCTAACCTGACATAATCTAACCTAACCTGACGTAATCTAACCTAACCTGACATAATCTAACCTAACCTGACATAATCTAACCTAACCTGACATAATCTAACCTAACCTGACATAATCTAACCTAACCTGACATAATCTAACCTAACCTGACATAATCTAACCTAACCTGATGTAATCTAACCTAACCTGACATAATCGAACATAACCTGACATAATCGAACCTAACCTGACATAATCTAACCTAACCTGACGTAATCTAACCTAACCTGACGTAATCTAACCTAACCTGACGTAATCTAACCTAACCTGACATAATCGAACCTAACCTGACATAATCGAACCTAACCTCCCAGTCTGACATAAGCTAACCTAATCAAACCTAACTTTCCCACCTACCGACCGTAACCTATCTACTTATTACCTACCTAACCTAACTTAACCCAACCTGACGTAATCTAACCTAACCTATTGAAACTTAACTTAACCACCTACCTCATCTAACACCACTTTGTAATCTCTTTGCGCTACCTCTCACAGGATGAGTATGGGGGCACAATAAACTAGCCTCTAAGTGGCAAAATTAACAAAATTAACCTAACCTAACCCAACCTGACTTAACCTAACCTGATCTGATCTATCCAACTTAAATAATCTTAGAATATATAATAAAGCCGCTAGGTTAATTTAGGCTAAATATGGTTGATTCATATTTCGTTTTGACAGAAATTCCCGGCAAAATAACGTATCTATATTGAGAACCACCGCCATGTTGGTTCCACGTTAACAAGACACTGATACACTACAGAATAACCCGCGTTCGTTTAACCTCAATTACTACAGTTTACTTTATAATCTTATTTCACAATCTTCACTACATCTCACTTCACAATCTTCACTACATCTCACTTCACAATCTTCACTACATCTCACTTCACAATCTTCACTACATTTCACTCCACAATCTTCACTACATCTCACTTCACAATCTTCACTACATCTCACTTCACAATCTTCACTACATCTCACTTCACAATCTTCACTACATCTCACTTCACAATCTTCACTACATCTCACTTCACAATCTTTACCACATCTTACTTCACAATCTTTACCACATCTTACTTCACAATCTTCACTACATCTCACTTCACAATCTTCACTACATCTCACTTCATAATCTTCAATCTTTCACCACATCTCACTTCACAATCTTCACTACATCTCACTTCACAATCTTCACTACATCTCACTTCACAATCTTCACTACATATCACTTCACATCTTCACTACATCTCACTTCACAATCTTCACTTCTCACTTCACAATCTTCACTACATCTCTCTTCACAATCTTCACTACATCTCACTTCACAATCTTCACTACATCTTACTTCACAATCTTCACTGCATCTCACTTCAAAATCTTCACTACATCTCACTTCACAATCTGCACTACATCTCACTTCACAATCTTCACTACATCTCACTTCACAATCTTCACTACATCTCACTTCACAATCTTCACTACATCTCACTTCACAATCTTCACCACATCTCACTTCACAATCTTCACTACATCTCACTTCACAATCTTCACTACATCTCACTTCACAATCTTCACTACATGTCACTTCACAATCTTCACTACATCTCACTTCACAATCTTCACTACATCTCACTTCACAATCTTCACCACATCTCACTTCACAATCTTCAATACATCTCACTTCACAATCTTCACTACACCTCACTTCACAATCTTCACTACATCTCACTTCACAATCTTCACTAACACCATCATCATCACTATATATAACACTATCCATCATCACTACATATAACACGATCCATCATCACTACATATAACACCATCCACCATCACTACATATAGAACCATCCATCACGACATATAACACCATCCAACATCACTACATATAACACCAACCATCATCACTACATATATCATCATCCATCATCACTACATATAACTCCATCCATCATCACTACATAAGACACCATCCAGCATCACTACATATAACACTACCCATCATCACTACATATAACATCATGCATCATCACTACATATAACACCATCCATCATCACTACATATAAAACCAACCTATCATCACTACATATAATAACATCCATCATCACTACATATAACACCATCCAACATCACTACATATAACACCACCCATCATCACTACATATAACATCATCCATCATCACTACATATAACTCTATCCATCATCACTACATATAAAACCATCCTATCATCACTACATATAACATCATCCATCATCACTACATATAACACCATCCATCACTACATATAGAACCATCCTATCATCACTACATATAATATCATCCATCATCACTACATATAACACCATCCAACATCACTACATATAACACCACCCATCATCACGCATCATAACATCATCCATCATCACTCACATACATATAACTCTATCCATCATCACTACATATAACACCATCCAGCATCACTACATATAACACCAACCATCATCACTACATATATCATCATGCATCATCACTATATATAACACCATCCATCATCACTACTACATATAACGCCATCCTTCATCACTACATATAACACCATCCATCATCACTACATATTATAACACCATCCATCATCTCTACAAACACCAGTCCTCAACACTATAGTGATAAACAGAGCTTCATTTTGTTGTCAATTTCTTTAAATTCCAACCTTATTAAACCGTAATTCTTTCTGTATGGTCAAATTTTGATTTGACCTCAGTGAGAGAGCTGTTAGTGTCAGTAAATCACAATGGTGTTCCGACGCACTGTAACAAAAGTTTCAAAGGTTGAGGTGAAGCCTTGCCAGGTGAAGGAGAAGGGCCCCCGATCTAACAAACTGCAGACCACAAAGCACACTAAACCTCAAAACAACAAGAAGAAGAAGGAAACTACCACTTTCTGCCATGTACAAAAGGACCAGTACCTGCCATGGGGAGACTACATCTTCACTGGGAAAAAGACAAAGAACAACAAGAAGCGTTGACCCAACATTTCTGATATTTAAAAATAATAAAAAACATATTAATTGATTTTGTTTGTATTATTTATGCTTTTATTATTTTCAACTGTAAACGTGCTGTTTTGGGAATATATTTTGAGTTACATAATATTTAGGTACAGCAGTTTATTTCACTGTATATCCTTGTGTGAGTGTGTAGGTAGTGTGTGGATAGTGTGTGGGTACTATGGGTGTGTGGGCATTATGGAGAACTAGTCATGGCTAACTGTGACCCTATATACGGGTTACATCGGCCTTAACGCCCTTGTCTCAGCGCTATCTCATATATCCAAATTTCACATATTTGAAAGCATTAGATAACCAAAATATCTGGAAAATATTTAGTTAAAAATACAAATAATAAAACAAAATCGAAAACAGAAAGAAAAAACAATACCGGTGAAAGTGGAAATAAGGAGGAGGCAGAGCAGATGATACACAGGAAGACAGTAATCATCATCCCCGTGTGAACCAGCCAGAGAAGAACTCCTTCGCCTCACCGTCCACCGGCGTACGATCAGCTGAGTGAAGTTGCCTCGTGTTGCAGTAAACTTTATCTGTAAAAGGACAATTTACTTTTACTTTTATTGTTTATCTTACTGTTTATAACTGTTTATTTTCTCTTACATATGTACACTAAGTATGGGAGTGTACAGTAAGTTATACCGGATGGAAAGAAATTCACATTCGTCTTGCAAATATTAAAACATTACCCTAACAACAGTATTGTATAACAACACGAGCTAAAGTGATGTGGAAAAAGGTCGGTTGCAAAAAGAAATATTATTCTTTTAAGTCTTTTTCAGTTTGTTCAGTGTTAACAACATTATAGGTCATATTTCATGCAGTATGCATATACAATGTTTGCTGAAGGTTTAATACCTTTCTGTTTACTGATGATATAAAACCCTCGTTAAAATACTTTAGAGTCGTTTACAAAATATTTGGTGCGTTTTCCGGAGCATTGTATGTTTTTACAGCATGCGAGGCGGCAGGTATGTGGAGTTTTAAGAGCACTTCACGCTATAGCTCAGTTGGCCACGGATTAGCGAATTACGAACTGAAAATGTTTGGATCGTCATCTGTTTCGTGTAAGCTGTGTCGGACATTTTGTGCTACATTAAAGTCCAGCGATCTGTGGCAGCTGTCGGGCTCCTGCCTGACCACCCTTTGCCTAAGAAGAGGGATTGTCTGAAGGTGTTCGAGTTGTTACTCAATTGTGAAAAAGTGATAGTGAGTCCCATAGACATGGCTGCCAGTTAGGGACAGTGTGGATACGGCACACTACATAGCATGTCTTTGGAAAGTAAAGGAGGCCGTGTAGCCAACACTCACTAGCGTAGCTAGGGGGGGGCGGGGGGTGCGGTCCGCCCCGGGCGGCACTTTTGGGGGGCGGCACTTTTGGGTCTGCTCATCACCCGTATCTGCAGCTACTGGAGACGTTAATCCATCCCTTTGTATCGGCGGCAAGTTAATCCTTGTCGTGTCTGACCTAACACCTGACCCACATCATCACGGCCACGTCATGAGCTACACCCTTGCTATGAGGCCCCCCGCCACACACACAACCTGTAACCTGTTGAGGATTAAGGAAACAACTTCAAACAAGTACGCCAGTGAGCTCATGTGGTGTGGGTCAGGTGTTAGGTCAGATACGACGAGGATTAACTTGCCGCCGATACAAAGGGAAGGATTAACGTCTCCAGTAGCTGCAAAACCATGCAGTCTCGGGTCATATCAGTTCATGTACAGCCGACCAATCCACCAGTTACAAGCAATTCACTTCAGTTCTGCACAAGTCTCCATCGTGACAAGACGAGGGGAGGCTAGACGACTTTTAAGTTCTCTTGTGTTTTCGATCCAGTTATTTACTTCGTTGGAAGACATAATACTATAAGGTAAGAAATATTAAAGTATTGGTTAAAAAATATTGATGTGACTTTTGCTGCGGTACTGAGATTAAATATTAAGATTTTGTTTCACAGTATTGCGATTTTATACTAAGACACTATCCTCACTGGGGTACAGACAAAAGCCCCCCCGACAAAAGCCACCCAGACAAAAGCCCCCCAGACGAAAGCCACCCAGACGTGGAAAGAAGGCCCCCTTGAACTTTTGCAGTTTATTCAAAAGTATAACCTTGGGAACTCGGTTCCAAATATAGTAATAATGCTGAGGATTTTCCTCACAATTGCTGTTAGTGTTGCTACCTGTGAGAGGAGTTTTTCGAAACTAAAACTGATCAAGAATTACTTAAGATCTACTATGAGCACCTTGCGGTTGAGAAATCTTGCCATACTGTCTATAAAGCGACAATTGACAGATGAAATAGTTTTTGACAATGTCATTGAAGAATTTGCCAACAAAAAAACAAGAAAAGTTACTTTGTAGAAAGTTGTAGTTTTCATTTCAGAAATAAAGATGGTCCTAATTTTTTACACTTTTTTTACTTTTTTCCCTATCCTATATGTCGTTTTTGCTTTTTGTTTAACTGTTACTTATAAAGTTTTAGTATGTTTGGGGTGTATTTAAAGCATACTATATTTGAGTATGTGAAAGAACAGTAATATTATAATGGTACACAAACTATTTAATATATATATATAAATAAGAGTGAGTCACTGTGCAATATGTATTTTTTGTGGGGGCACAGGGGGGGGGGGCTAACTCAAGGGCCGCCCCGGGCGGCACACACTCTAGCTACGCCACTGCCAAGACTGCACTCAACGGCCTTCACTTCCCCAATTACAGCTAGGTGGACTGAGAGCACCTCGGGATTATCATATCTATAATGCCAGATGGTAACACCATCCCCTTGACACCTCGGAGACTATACAGTACTGTGTTCGGGGCGTGTTTGTGGGTCTCTACTGCCGCCTCCCTATCGTTGAGTTGCTCCCCACTTACCGTAACCAGTCGAGGTCACTGTGGGAGGCCATGTACGGTACAGTACAGCACAGAGTCACGCCCCCTCAACAACGTCCGCACCTCGCCTGCTGAATACAGTATTTGCAAATGTGACCATAAACCCCAACAATTGTAGCAAATTACAAGTCCCGGGATTTGCCCCTGGTATTAACACAGTGACAAGCGTCCCATTCCTGGTAAGTAGCAGGTGGCCGGAGGTAGTGCAATCCTCTCCCAGACTACACGGAGATGAGAGAGAGCTGGCTGACCATCATGGTAAGGACGCGTCACTATTTGGACCCCAGGGAGGCCATTATCGTAAGTTAAGTGAAAGGCATTTGGAATACTGGACGACTAGACGCTATATGAATTTCTTTACCCTAGTTTTCCCACCGATAATAATGAGTACAAGGGAGGTAGTCTCATCGGCGTTCATCAACACCATAGCCGTCTCAGTTACCTATTGCTCGTACAAGGTTTTTGAATGAAATAGTTTTACTAATATCAGGAACTTTCAAACTACTACAGGAAATAATATATATATATATATATATATATATTTATAAATATATATATATATATATATATATAAATATATATATATATATATAAATATATATATATATATATATATATATATATATATATATATATATATATATATATATATATATATATATATATATATGTGTGTGTGTGTGTGTGTTCTTGTCCGATTCCCGACAGAGTGAAATGATTGGCAAATTTTTTTGCCACTTTCCTCAGACTAAGCAGCAGTAACTGGGGGCCTATATTTTAATCTTTTTGCACATCGTGAGCTGAGGTAAGGATTAGCCAGTGCCCGTTGACGAGTTGTCCTTGACACTGGTTCAGTTGACCTCTGACCCAGCTTGGAGAAGGTCGTGCCGATCGTGCTCCCGCTAGAGACCAAGGAAAATGGCCGCTTTGGATCGTTGTGCCGTGGGGGAAGAGGAGGGGAGTGTGGGGAAGGACGACCTCCTTGCCACGCTGTTAAGGCAGCTGGGGCAGTTGAGGAGTGAGGTTGACACTCTAAAGGGGAAAAATGAAGCCCTCAGGACGGAACTCCTTCAGGTAGGTGTCCTGCCTAGCAGGACACCTGCGAAGGAGGAGCAGGCGTGGAGAGTGGTTGTCTCCAAGGGGACTAGGGTCAGGCTTAGGAAAGCTGACCAGGGTGTGGAGTGCAGTAACCCTTACCAGGTGCTGCAGGAAGCTGGAGAGGAAGAGAAGAGGCAGGACGGTATGGATCAAGGAGAGGAAAGGGCAGTTGTACAAACCCTGCCCACAGGTAAGGTCGTGGTAGTTGGTGACAGCCAGGTGAGGTTTATGGATAGGGCTTTTTGTGCGAGAGATAGGAAACGTAGGACTTGGGTATGTTTTCCTGGGGCTGGGATAGGGCATATAGCCGAGAGGTTAGACAGAGTTTTGTCAGGGGAGGGTACCAAACCAGTAGTGTGTCTTAGTGTGGGAGGAAACGACATAGGTAAGGTTAGGAGTGAGGAACTTCTTGATAAGTTCAAGGCAGCCATAGATTGTATTAGGACTAAGGGAGGGATCCCTATCATATGCGGTGTCCTGCCTAGAAGGAGAGTTGGCAGTGAATGGTTGTCAAGGGCGGTTGGTGTTAACGACCGTCTTGACAGATATTGCAAGTCAATATCAGTCCCATTCATTGACAACTGGGACAACTTCTATGGCAGAAGGGACCTTTATGCTAGGGATGGGGTGCACCTGTCTAGGGATGGAGTAGCAACCCTGGCTGGGGCTCTAGAGGGGGCAGTTCAAAAGATATCGAAGTCTTTAAACTGCTAAGAGAACATAGGGGCACGGGGGTGGAGGAGACTGCAGTGGGAGCAGGTAAACAAGGCGAAAGATTACAGGGAAATAGTGTTAGGAATGATGACAAAACTAAATTAGACAGGGAGTTTAAAACTAAACGCGGTAAGGGAAGGACTCAGAACACGACTAACTTAAATGTATACTACGCGAACAGTAGAAGTATGAGAAACAAAATGAATGATATTAAGGCCCTGGTATGTACCGAAGAAATCGATATAATTGCATTCACTGAAACATGGATCAACCTAGACACACGTGAATTACCAGTCGAATACCAAATTGCGGGTTACAAACTGTTCCATACCGATAGGCAGACCAGGAAAGGAGGCGGAGTAGCAATTTATGTTAGGGATAATCTGAAGTGTGAAATAAATAAGGAAATAAAAACTGAGAGGAATACAGAAACAATTTGGATAGAATTAAGCGACGGTCGGGAAAAATTAATCACAGGAGTAATATATAGACCCCCCAATCTTGATAGCGTCAATGAGCGACTTATCTGGGATGAAATGCGCAGGGCTTCCATACGCAACAAAGTCTGTATAGTAGGCGACTTTAACCTTGGCCAAATAGATTGGACTGTCCTTACGGGTAACTCAGAATCAGAGGATTTTCTCGAGACGATCCAGGACTGTTTCCTAAGTCAACATATAACCGAACCCACACGGGGTAATAATATACTGGATTTAGTTCTGTCGAACAGAGAAAACCTCATTAGCAATGTCGAGGTAGGGAACGAACTTGCAAACAGCGATCACAAAGAAATTCGATTCCAGTTAGATTATCAGGGCAGACTTAAGGAAAATTCCACTAAAGTACCAGATTTCAGAAGGGTAAACTTTGACAGTTTAAAGAGGCAGCTGAGAGAGGGGGTGTCGCGCTTGGCCGTGAACCTGACAGATGACACAGACCTGATAACGAGATCTGAGATTGCCGAGTTCCACGACAATTTAAATAGTGAGTTACTTAATGCACAAAGGCAGAACATACCATACAAAAAACTCAGATCAGACAACAATGACCCTAAATGGATAAATAATTATTTAAAGAACATCATTGGCCAAAGGAAGGCTATAGGTAGAAGGAAAGCAAAGAGGAATAATGAGGTAAGGATAGCAAGGGAGGCGAAGACAAACCCCAAAGGATTCTACCAAATGTATCAAACTAAAACACGAGAAAAGATTGGACCAATACGGTCAGACTCCGGCGAGCTCACTGATAACGACGGAGAAATGAGCAATAATTTGAATAATTATTTTTCAACAGTTTTCACCACCGAAAATTTAAACATGATGCCCGAGGCACCGACTCTATTCAGAGATAGTGAAGAAAACAAATTAAGTGAGATAGTAGTGACTAGTAGCGATGTTAGTAAGCAAATAGACAAACTAAAGCCTAATAAGTCACCTGGTCCCGATGAGATATTTGCCAGAGTATTAAAGGAATGTAAGAAAGAGCTTAGTATGCCCTTAGCAAAGTTGTTTAACATGTCCTTAAAAACAGGTGTAGTACCAGAATCCTGGAGGATAGCGAATGTAATACCGATTTTCAAGAAGGGGATAGATCACTATCCTCTAACTACCGCCCAATCAGTCTAACATCAATAGTAGGCAAATTACTGGAAGCAATCATTTCAAACTCTATTCGAAATCACCTGGAGAAGCACCGATTGATCAATGATTCCAACATGGCTTCTAGCGGACGTTCTTGCCTAACTAATCTATTAACATTCTTTTCATCAGTTTTCGAATCAGTGGGCGAGGGCACAATTATGATGTGGTATATCTCGACTTTAGCAAAGCCTTCGGCAGGGCTCCCCGCGAAGACTAATTAGAAGGTAAGAAGCTCATGGCATCAAGGTGACATCCTTAAATGGATTAGAGTGGTTACAGGACAGGGAAACTGGCGAGTGAGCGTGCGCGGCACCTAAGTCCCATTGGAGCAAGCGTCACAAGTGGAGTTCCCCAAGGCTCAGTACTTGGACCATTATTGTTTATTATACACATAAACGACATAGATATCGGCATAGACAGCAACATAAGTAAATTTGCTGATGACACTAAAATAGGGCGTGTTATCAAATCTGACGAGGACTCTGCAAAACTACAGGAAGATCTAAACAAATTTTTCCAATGGTCTGAAAAATGGCAGATGAAATTCAATGTCGACAAATGTAAAGTACTCAGTATAGGAGATGTAAACAGGGAAACCAGATACCAGATGAACAACGATGCCATAGAGAAATCCGACTGCGAGAGAGATTTAGGAGTAATGATCAGTAGGAACCTTAAGCCAAGTAAACAATGTGTTTTTGCTCGTAACAAGGCTAATAAAGTACTTGGGTTCATAC
Source organism: Homarus americanus (assembly GCF_018991925.1). Taxonomy (NCBI): domain Eukaryota; kingdom Metazoa; phylum Arthropoda; class Malacostraca; order Decapoda; family Nephropidae; genus Homarus; species Homarus americanus. Next base: position 21,784 of record NW_024742660.1, read on the forward strand.
AAAGGAGTGTTGGTTACAAGACTAGCGAGGTCATCCTAAAACTGTATCTTGCTCTTGTGAGACCACACCTGGATTATGCAGTTCAGTTCTGGTCACCGTATTACAGAATGGATATAGAATCCTTGGAAAGAATTCAGAGGAGAATGACAAGACTAATCCCGGGCATTAGGAACCTTGAGTATAGACACAGGTTAAAGCATCTTAATCTGCACTCCCTTGAGAGACGTAGAGCGAGAGGCGACCTGATAGAGGTGTATAAGTGGAAGGCAGGGCTAAACAAAGGGGACATTACAAAGGTACTCAAATTATCCAACCAGGAGCGAACTCGAAACAATGGTTTTAAATTAGACAAATTTAGATTTAGGCGTGAAATAGGTAAACACTGGTTTGGAAACAGAGTAGTGGATGAATGGAACAAGTTACCAAATATCATCATTAACTCGAATACGCTGAATTGCTTCAAACATAGGTTGGATGCTCATATGAGCAATAGGGGTTGGGTGTAAACGGGACTGCCCAGTACGGGCCAATAGGCCCGCTGCAGTTCCCTCCATTCTTATGTTCTTATGTTCTTATGATAGTTATTTTGTGGGTCCCTTATTTTTGACCTGACCTGACTAGTCACGTCACCCCCCCCCTTCTCTTAAGCTCCTCTACGTGTGTGTTGGTGTGGGGATTAGTGGATGACATCAATATGACCTGACCTCATGTTTTTAAGGTCACCCTGTATATTTAAGCCTCTCTCTGTCCATGTAATCCAGTTGCCTCTGAAGATGTCCTGAATAAAGACGAAAGCACCATTTTCCCGTGTGATTTTATCAAGATATATATATATATATATATATATATATATATATATATATATATATATATATATATATATATATATATATATATATATATATATATATATATATATATAAGAAAATAAGGAGAATGTAATAGGCTGGTTGGCCTGTGCATGGCAGCTCCTGTCGAGAGTTACTACCGCTCTCTATCATCCATGAATCTATCTAGCCTCCTTTTGAAACTTTCCAGAGTTCCCACACTTACTACAAAGTTGCTAAGCTTGTTCCACTCGTCCACCACCCTATTTGTGAACCAGTTCCTTCCTATCTCCCTCCTAAACCTAAACTTATCTAACTTGAATCCGTTGCTCCGAGTCCTATCCTGCTCGGATATTATAAGAACTTTATCTATATCCCTTTTATATATATCTTCGCTAGTTTATACAATGGTGAACTATGTTAATATGCCCTTCATTGTGAACCAATAAGCATTATTAAATTTAATTAATTTCAAAGTAATTATTGTAGGTGTTACATTCAATGTCACTCGGTGGTGGTGATGTGTGGCCGTGGTGTTGTTATGATCAATACTTTGGGGAGAATGACAGACTTCGTCACACACACTACTTGTGAATCTGTGTTATGATTTTGTCCTCTAAAACCTGGTATTGATCACGGCTATTGACTTCATCCTTGTTTCACTTTAATTGTTTTGGTTCAGACAATAAATCCATTAAGAGCGGCTGTTGGTTTCATTAATTAGAGAAGGTCAGGTTATCTCACCTGGCGGGGAATTCCTTCATCTGTTCTCTATAAATTGATGAAAGTCATTTATCACTCCTAATTTCCCCAGAGACCAACAACCTGCAGAAAAGGAATATAATTATAGCTTTTGTTTTTTATATTTTTCACCCGTGAGAATTAGTGCTACTGACCTGGTGATACCCTGAGTGTTGACGTCGGTGTTTATAAACGAACATACTTGACCTTTCCCACCAATTATTATATACTAATAAGTATAATGTTCAAACATTTCCAATCCATAAGTTGTCGCTTTTTTTTTAATCTAAATACGGAAAAAGAGTGTACTTAAAATATATTGTTTTAATTTGAGCTGTCTCCCCCACACACACACATACACCAGGTATCATCATCATACAGAAACAAAATATGTATATAACTCGGTATGACAACTGCTTAATCTCGGGTTGAGAAAACGTTAACTGTGATTGTTATTGGAAATTCGATTGTAAACTGAACCTTCTGTTTCTTATGTGAGTCTTGGTGGAAATGTTGCCTCTCTCTCTCTCTCTCTCTCTCTCTCTCTCTCTCTCTCTCTCTCTAGTATATCAGTAGTATACAGCCAGGCACTAAGGCTCCCGTGTTTGTTGTGTTAAAAAAATTAAACGGTTGCAGTGACTTGTGACCCTCATAGCCTCTCCTGAACAACAATAAACGTTCTCCTTTTACTGCAACACAACTACAGTTATTGTAGACATTTGAGGATAAATATATACACTATCAATTTCAGTTTCCTTTAGGATGATTTACGTTTAGTTACATATATTAGTAAACTTAAAGTATTTATATAAAGGCAATATATTTGATCTTTTAAAATAGTAAAGCTCAAAGTATATTGACGATAAATTGATCTCCTTTTGTGATTATTCAACTCCAAGTATTTATATAACTAATCCAATCTTCCTATAATTTTATTTTAGCCACACACACATATATATATATATATATATATATATATATATATATATATATATATATATATATATATATATATATATATATATATATATATATATATAAGTAAACAAAGTGTATATCTACAAACAACTATAAGATGGTCTTAGATAATTCTTTTTTAGTCTCACATTTCAGTAAACTCATAAACAGTAAACTGAGAATCTTTAAACACACTCCCGCTGCACTATTTCTCGGCCACACGTAAACAAAGCAGTCCGTATTATAGAGAATTGGACACTATGTTACATAAAGTGTTTCTCCTTGGTGGTGAGGTTTATCTTCAACACTCTCAGATGGCTTAGATTTTTCTCAGTGATGCCCTTGAAAGGAGGAGAAACTACCGTGAGTTAAGTTCAAGCGTGATGGACCAGCGCTGTGGTGGTGTGGAAGCTAGGATGGTCAGTGTTATGGGGTGGTGTGGTACCTAGAATGGTCAACGTTATGGTGGTGTGGTAGCTAGGATGGTCAGCATTGTGGTGATGTGGTGGAGGAGGTAGCTCTCTCTCTCTCTCTCTCTCTCTCTCTCTCTCTCTCTCTCTTTCAAAAGCAATATCAAGCGAGTTAACCATAATTCTTCAGTACCTCCGATGTGTCCCAGATTCCCCCGATAACTTATGTAAAGCTCACAGCATAATCTTACAAAGTGATGGTTTTTCTTACCAATATAATTCACGACTAACCAAAAGCAAATTTGGATATCTGGAAAGAGAGAGAAAGAGGGAGAGAGAAAGAGAAAGAGAGAAAGGAAGGAGAGAAAAAGAATAAGATTAGGTAAAGCTCAAGGGAATTTGTCTGCAGTTCGATGGTTCTTCTCATATTTCTGGAGAGAGAGAGAGAGAGAGAGGTGTTTGGTAATAACAGTAAATGACCTATCAACTTTTACGACCCACGACCAAAATACGACCCACAACCCACGACCATAATCCACGTCATAAAGGTATAGATTAAGACTGGAGACTACGAGGACAATGTACAGATGAACTTATTGATATAAGTGAAGAGCTACGTCAAGGTGTGTGTGTGTCATCATCATCATCATCGTTATTATTATTATTATTATTATTATTATTATTATTATTATTATTATTATTGTTGTTGTTGTAGTTACTATTATTGTCATTACCATTATCATTATTATTAATATTATTATTATTATCATTATTGTTATTATAATTATCATTAGTAGCAGTATTATACCATACCCGTTATAATAAATGTTAACTGTATTAGATGTAAAAAAATAATAATATGAACATTGTTAAACTCTATTTGCAGATTAGTTAATAATAATAAAGTAAACTCATTTTGGTGGTGTCAGCTGCACATTTTCATTATATAAGAGCACCAGTCATATGGTTATGGTTCTTGCATCTTAAATATCAACATTAAACAACACATTTTTTCCGAAAATATCACTGTGCTGGCGTGCCTTTATGACTAACACCGGGATACTGTTGTAATGAAAGTGTGGCAGGTGTTGTGTAATGGTGGTGTTGAGTGGTAGTAGTGGTGGTGGTGGTGTGTGGTAATAGGTGCTGAGTTAGGTGTGGTGGTGGTGGTGAGATAGGTGTTGTGTGGTGGGATGATCCTCACTTGTAATCTTCCTCCACCAACAACTCACAACTCTCACTACCTGTTCTCGTGAGTTTTATCTCCGAATAATTTACAACTTTATCCAATTGGTTTATCTAAATTTGTGTGAAAAATTTAACACATTACAGGAATTACCGAGAAAAAGGGAAATATCAGAGATTTACTTGTAATTAGTCGCTAATCCTCCCAACAACACAAAAAAAATTACAGGGATTTTTTTTTCTATTTCTGGCCGGGATTAATCAACCTAATCCTCGCCTTTTCTGCTCGGGTGGATTTTTTTCGCGAAAGAGTATTTCTTTTTTAAGTGCATTGTATCGTCCGCAGTGATAAAAATTTGACTACCTGTGTTAATTCTAAATGCTACAGTTAACATTATATTACACAGTGTGTTAGGTTAGGTTAGGTTCTATCTAATCTGACCAGCCGGATACACAGCTCGAACAAACTAAAGCAAATAACACTTTATATACACTACAATACCACCACAAGTAAACACTACAATACCACCATAAGTAAACAATACAATACCACCATAAGTAAACACTACAATACCACCACAAATAAACACTACAATACCATCATAAGTAAACACTACAATACCACCACAAGTAAACACCACAATACCACCATAAGTAAACACTACAATACCACCATAAGTAAACACTACAATACCACCACAAGCAAACACTACAATACCACCATAAGTAAACACTACAATACCACAATAAGTAAACACTACAATACCACCACAAGCAAACACTACAATACCACCATAAGTAAACACTACAATACCACCATAAGTAAACACTACAATACCACCACAAGCAAACACTACAATACCACCATAAGTAAACACTACAATACCACCATAAGTAAACACTACAATACCACCACAAACAAACACTACAATACCACCATAAGTAAACACTACAATACCACCACAAGCAAACACTACAATACCACCATAAGTAAACACTACAATACCACCATAAGTAAACACTACAATACCACCACAAGTAAACACCACAATACCACCATAAGTAAACACTACAATACCACCATAAGTAAACACTACAATACCACCACAAGCAAACACTACAATACCACCATAAGTAAACACTACAATACCACCATAAGTAAACACTACAATACCACCATAAGTAAACACTACAATACCACCATAAGTAAACACTACACTACCACCATAAGTAAACAATACTATACCACCACAAGTAAACACTACAATACCACCATAAGTAAACACTACAATACCACCACACGTAAACACTACAATACTACCATAAGTAAACACTACAATACTACCATAAGTAAACACTACAATACCACCATAAGTAAACACTACAATACCACCATAAACACTACAATACCACCATAAGTAAACACTACAATACCACCATAAATAA
>NW_024742661.1:0-9387 GCF_018991925.1 Homarus americanus
CCTGATAAAGTATTACAAAGTCCCTCGAACGAGTATAACAAAGTTCCTGGTCGAGTATAACAAAAGGCCCCTCATCGAGTTTAACAAAGTTCCCTGTTCAATTATAACAAAGTCCCCTGAACGATTATAACAAAATCCCCTGGCCGAGTATAACAAAGGCCCCTCATCGAGTATAACAAAGTCCCCTGATTGAGTACAAAAATTTCCCCTGATCGAGTTTAACAAAGGCCCCTCATCGAGTATAACAAAGTCCCTTGGTCGAGTATAACAAACTCCCCTTGTCGAGTATAACAAAGTCCCCTTATCGGGTATAACAAAGTCCCCTGAACGATTATAACAAAGTCCCCTGGTCGAGTATAACAAAGGCCCCTCATCGAGTATAACAAAGTTCCCTGATCAAGTATAACAAAATCCCCTCAACGAGTATAACAAAGGTCCCTAATCGAGTATAACAAAGCCCGCTGATCGAGTACAACAAAGTCCCCATATCGAGTTTAACAAAGGCCCCTGATCGAGTATAACAAAGGCCTCTGATCGAGTATAACAACGTCCCAAAGATCGATATGTTAAAGTCTGCTGATCGAGTATAACAAACTCCCCTGGTGGAGAGTAACAAAGTCCCCTGATCGAGTATAACAAAAGTCCCCTGATCGAGTATAACAAAGTCCCTGAACGTTGGCAACAAAGTCCCTGGTCGAGTATATAACAGCGCCTCATCGAGTATAATAAGGTCCTCTGATCGGCGGCAACAAAGTCCCTGAACGAGTATAACAAAGTTCCCTGATCGAGAATAACAAAATCCCCTGATCGAGTATAACAAAGGCCCCTGATCGAGTTTAACAAAGGCCCCTGATCGAGTATAACAAAGTCCTTTGGTCGAGTATAAAAAAGGCCCTCATCGAGTTTAACAAAGGCCCCTCATCGAGTATAACAAAGTCCCCTGATCGAGTATAAAAAAGTCCCTTGAACGATTAAAATAAAGGCCCCTGATCAAGTATAACAAAGCCCCCTGATCGTGTATAACAAAGCCCCCTCATCGAGGATAACAAAGTCCCCTGATCAAGTATAACAAAGTCCCCTGAACGAGTATAACAAAGTCCCCTGATCGAGTATAACAAAGTCCCCTCACTGAGTATAACAAAGTTCCCTGATCGAGTATAACAAAGCCCCCTCATAGAGTATAACATTGTCCCCTGATCGAGTATAACAAAGGCCCCTCATCGAGTTTAACAAAGCCCCCTCATCGAAATTAACAAAGCCCCCTCATCGAGTATAACAAAGTCACCTGATCGAGTATAAAAAAGTCCCCTGATAAAGTATAACAAAGTCCGCTGATCGAGTATAACAAAGTCCCCATATCGAGTTTAACAAAGGCCCCTGATCGAGTATAACAAAGTCCCCTGGTCGAGTATAACAAAGTCCCCTGATCGAGTATAACAAAGGCCCCTCATCGAGTATAACAAAGTCACATGATCGAGAATAACAAAGTCCCCTCATCGAATATAACAAAGTCCCCTGATCGAGTATAACAACGCCTTGATCGAGTATAACAAAGTCCTGGATCGAGTATATATAACAAAACTCCTGTGAGTGGCAACAAAGTCCCCTGGTCGAGTATAAAAAGTTTTCTAATCGAGTATAACAAAGGCCCCTGGTCGACTATAACAAAGTCCTCTGATCGAGTATAACAAAGTCCCCTGATCGAGTATAACAAAGTCCCCTGATCATGTATAACAAAGTCCCCTGATCGAGTATAATATATCCCCTGATCGAGTATAACAAAGTCCTCTGGTCGAGAATAACAAAGTCCCCTAATCAAGTATAACAAAGTCCCATGGTCCAGTATAACAAAGTCCCCAGATCGAGTATAACACAGGCCCCTCATCGAGTATAACAAAGTCCATTGGTCAAGTATAAAAAAGTCCCCTGGTCGAGTATAACAAAGCCCCCTGATCGAGTATAGCAAAGTCCCTTAATCGAGTATAACAACGGAAACTGATCGAGTATAACAAAGTCCCCTGATCGAGTATAACAGAGGCCTCTTATCGAGAGTAACAAAGTTCTCTGATCGAGTATAACAAGGGCCCCTGATCGAGTATAACAATGTCCCCTGAACGAGTATAACAAAGACCCCTGATCGAGTATAACAAAGTCCTCTGATCGAGTATACATCCTGATCGAGTATAACAAAGTCCCTGGTGGAGTATGGCAAAGTCCCCTGGTCGAGTATATACAGTTTTAATCGAGTATAACAGCCCTGGTCAAGTATAACAAAGGCCCCTCATCGAGTATAACAAAGTCCATTGGTCAAGTATAAAAAAGTCCCCTGGTCTAGCATAACAAAGTCCCCTGATCGAGTATAACAAGTCCCCTGGTCGATTATAGCAAAGTCCCCGGATCGAGTATAACAAAGTCCGGTGATCGAGTATAACAAAGGCCCCTGGTCGACTATAACAGAGTCCCTGATCGATGATAACAAAAGTCCCCTGATAGAGTATAATAAAGTCCCCTGATCGAGTATTAAAAGTCCCATGGTCCAGTATAACAAAGTCCGCTGATCGTGTATAAAAAAGTCCCCTGGCCCAGTATAACAAAGTCCCCTGATCGAGTATAACATATCCCCTGATCGAGTATAACAAAGTCCCTTGTAGAGTATAACAAAGTCCCCTGGTCGAGTATAACAGTTTTCTAATCGAGTATAACAAAGGCCCCTGGTCAAGTATAACAAAGGCCCCTCATCGAGTATAACAAAGTCCATTGGTCAAGTATAAAAAAGTCCCCTGGTCTAGCATAACAAAGTCCCCTGATCGAGTATAACAAAGTCCCCTGGTCGATTATAGCAAAGTCCCCGGATCGAGTATAACAAAGTCCGGTGATCGAGTCTAACAAAGGCCCCTGGTCGAGTATAACAAAGTCCCCTGATCGATGATAACAAAAGTCCCCTGATCGAGTATAATAAAGTCCCCTGATCGAGTATAAAAAAGTCCCATGGTCTAGTATAACAAAGTCCGCTGATCGTGTATAAAAAAGTCCCCTGGCCCAGTATAACAAAGTCCCCTGATCGAGTATAACATATCCCCTGATCGAGTATAACAAAGTCCCTTGTAGAGTATAACAAAGTCCCCTGGTCGAGTATAACAGTTTTCTAATCGAGTATAACAAAGGCCCCTGGTCAAGTATAACAAAGGCCCCTCATCGAGTATAACAAAGTCCATTGGTCAAGTATAAAAAAGTACCCTGGTCGAGTATAACAAAGTCCCCTGATCGTGTATAACAATGTCCCCTGGTCGATTATAGCAAAGTCCCCTTATCGAGTATAACAAAGCCCCCTGCTCGAGTATAAGAAAGTCCCCTGATCGAGCATAACAAAGTCCCCTGGTCGAGTATAACAAAGTCCCCTGATTGAGTATAACAAGGTCCTCTGGGTGAGTATAACAATGTCCCCTGATCGAGTATAACACATCCCCTGATCGAGTAAAACTAAGTCCTCTGGTCGAGTATAAAAAAGTCCCCTGATCGAGTATAACAAAGTCCCCTTCTCGAGTATAACAAAGTCCCTAGATCGAGTATAACAAAGGTCCGTCATCGAGTATAACAAAGTCCATTGGTCAAGTATAAAAAAGTCCCATGGTCGAGTATAACAAATTCCCCTGATCGAGTATAACAAAGTACCCTGATTAATTATAAAAAAGTTCCGTGGTCGAGTATAACAATGTTCCCTGATCGAGTATAACAAAGTCCCTTGGTCGAGTATAACAAAGCCCCCTCATCGAGTATAACAAAGGCCCCTAATCGAGTATAACAAAGTCCCCTGATTGAGTATAACAAAGTCCCCTGACCGAGTATAACAAAGTCCTCTTCAGTTTATGTATGTCAAAGTCCCTTGATCGAGTATAAAAGTCCTCTGGATCGAAGTAACAAAGTCCCTAGATCGGCGGCAACAGCGCCCTCATCGGAGCAACAAAGTCCATTGGTCAAGTGGCAAAAGTCCCCTGGTCGAGTATAACCCCTGGTCGAGTATAACAAAGTCCCCTGGTCGAGTATAACAAAGTTCCCTGATTGAGTATAACAAAGTCCCCTGATCGAGTATAACAAAGCCCTCTGCTCGAATATAAGAATTTCCCCTGATCGAGTATAACAAAGTCCCCTGATCGAGTATAACAAAGGCCCCTGATCGAGTATAACAAAGGCCCCTCATCGAGTATAATAAAGTCCATTGGTTAAGTATAAAAAAGTCCCCTGGTCGAGTATAGCAAAGTCCCCTGATCGAGTATAACAAAGCCTCCTGATCGAGTATAACACAGTCCCCTAATCGAGTATAACAAAGCCCCCTGCTCGAGTATAAGAAAGTCCCCGGATCGAGTATAACAAAGGCCCCTAATCGAGTATAACAAAGGCCCCTCGTCGAGTAAAACAAAGTCCATTGGTCAAGTATAAAAAAGTCCCCTGGTCGAGTATAACAAAGCCCTCTGCTCGAATATAAGAAAGTCCCCTAGACGAGTATAACAAAGTCCCCTGATCGAGTATAATAAAGTCCCCTGATCGAGTATAACAAAGCCTCCTCATCGAGTATAACAAAGTCCCCTGTTCAAGTATAACAAAGCCCCCTACTCGAGTATAAGAAAGTCCCCTGATCGAGTATAACAAAGTCCCCTGGTCGGGTATAACAAAGTTCCCTGATTGAGTATAACAAAGTCCCCTGGTCGAGTATAACAAAGTCCCCTGTTCGAGTCTAACAAAGTCCTCTTATCGAGTATAACAAATTCCCCTTATCGAGTATAACAAATTCCCCTTATCGAGTATAAGAAAGGCCCGTGATCGAGTCTAAAAAAGGCCCCTAATCGAGTATAACAAAGTCCCCTGATCTAGTATATCAAAGGCCTTTGATCGAGTATAACAAAGGCCCCTCAACGAGTATAACAAAGTCCACTGGTCCAGTATAACAAAGTCCCATGATCGAGTATAACATATCCGCTGCTCGAGTATAAAAACGTCTCCCGGCCCAGTATAACAAAGTCCCCAGATCGAATATAACAAAGTCCCTGATCGAGTATAACAAAATCCCCTGATCGAGTATAACAAAGTCCACTGGTCCAGTATAACAAAGTCCCTTGATCGAGTATAACATATCCCCTGATCGAGTATAACAACGTCTCTTGGCCCAGTATAACAAAGTCCCCTGGTCGAGTATAACAAAGGGCCCTGATTGAGTAGGACAAAGTCCCCTAATCGAGTATAACAAAGTCCCCTGATCCTAGTATAACAAAACCCCCTGGTCGAGTATAAAAAAGTCCCCTGATCGAGTATAACAAAGTCCCCTGATCGTGTATAACAAAGTCCCCTGGTCCAGTATAACAAAGTCCCCTGATCGAGTATAACATATCCCCTGATCGAGTATAACAAAGTCTCCTGGCCCAGTATAACAAAGTCACCTGATCGAGCATAACAAAGTCCCCTGATCGATTATAACAAAGTCCCCTGACCGAGTATAGCAATAGCCTCTTGTCGAGTATAACAAAGTCCCCTGGTCGAGAATAACAAAGTCCCCTGATCCTAGTATAACAAAGCCCCCATGGACGAGTATAACAATCTCTCCTAATCCTCGTATAACAAAGCCCCCTGGACGAGTATAACAAAGTCCCCAGATCGAGCATAACAAAGTCCCCTGATCCTAGTATAACAAAGCGCACTGGACGAGTATAACATATCCCCTGATCGAGTATAACAAAGTCCCTTGTGGAGTATAACAAAGGCCCCTGGTCGAGTATAAAAAGTTTTCCATTCGAGTATAACAAAGGCCCCTGGTCGACTATAACAAAGTCCCCTAATCGAGTATAACAAAGTCCCCTGATCGAGTATAACAAAGTCCCCTAATCAAGTATAACAAAGTCCCCTGATCGAGTATAATATATCCCCTGATCGAGTATAACAAAGTCCTCTGGTCGAGAATAACAAAGTCCCCTGATCGAGTATAACAAAGTCCCCTGGTCCAGTATAACAAAGTCCCCAGATCGAGTATAACACAGGCCACTCATCGAGTATAACAAAGTCCATTGGTCAAGTATAAAAAAGCCCCCTGATCCAGTATAACAAAGTCCCCTGGTCGAGTATAGCAAAGTCCCCTGATCGAGTATAACAAAGCCTTGCCTCTGATCGAGTATAACAAAGTCCCTGATCCGGTATAACAAATCGGCTCGAGTATAAGAAAGTCCCCTGATAAAGTACCAACAAAATCCCTGATCGAGAGTATAACAAAGGCCCCTGATCGAGTATAACAAAGGCCCCTCATCGAGTATAATAAAGTCCCTGGTCGAGTATATCAAAGTCCCCTGATCGAGTATAACAAAGTCCCCTGATAGAGTATAACAAAGCCCCCTGGACGAGTATAACAAAGTCCCCTTATCGAGTATAACAAAGTCCGGTGATCGAGTATAAAAAAGGCCCTGGTCGAGTATAACAAAGTCCCTAGATCGAGTATAACCAAAGTCCCCTGATCAAGTATAAAAAAGTCCCCTGGTCCAGTATAACAAAGTCCGCTGATCGAGTATAAAAAACTCCCCTGGCCCAGTATAACAAAGTCCCCATATCGAGCATAGAAAGTCCCCTGATCGATTATAACAAAGTCCCATAGTCGAGTATAACAAAGCCCCATGGACGAGTATAACAAAGTCCCCTGATCGAGTATAACAAAGTCCCCTGGTCGAGTATAATAAAGGGCCCTGATCGAGTAAGACAAAGTCCTCTGATCGATTATAACAAAATCCCCTGATCCTAGTATAACAAAGCCGACTAGACGAGTATAACAAAGTCCCCTGAACTGAGTATAACAAAGTCTCCTGATCGAGTATAACATATCCCGTGATCGAGTATAACAAAGTCCCTGGTGGAGAAGACAAAGTCCCCTGGTCGAGTATAACAGTTTTCTAATTGAGTATAACAAAGGCCCCTGGTCAAGTATAGCAAAGGCCCCTCATCGAGTATAACAAAGTCCATTGGTCAAGTATAAAAAGTCCCCTGGTCTAGTATATCAAAGTCCCCTGATCGTGTATAACAAAGTCCCCTGTTCGATTATAGCAAAGTCCCCTGATCGAGTATAACAAAGGCCCCTCATCGAGTATAACAAAGTCCCTGATTGAATATAACAAAGGCCCGTGATCGAGTCGAAAAAAGGTCTTTAATCGAGTATAACAAAGTCCCCTGATCTAGTATAACAAAGGCCCCTGATCGAGTATAACAAAGGCCCCTCATCGAGTATAACAAAGTCCCCTGATTGAGTATAACAAAGCCGCCTAATCGAGTATAACAAAGCCCCCTGGTCGAGTATAACAAAGTCCCCTGTTCGAGTCTAACAAAGTCCTCTTATCGAGTATAACAAATTCCCCTTATCGAGTATAACAAAGTCTCCTTATCGAGTATAACAAAGTCCGGTGATCGAGTATAACAAAGGCCCCTGGTCGAGTATAACAAAGGCCCCTGATCGAGTATAACAAAAGTCCCCTGATCGAGTATAATAAAGTCCCCTGATCGAGTATAAAAAAGTCCCATGGTCCAGTATAACAAAGTCCGCTGATCGAGAATAAAAAAATCCCCTGGCCCAGTATAACAAAGTCCCCATATCGAGCATAACAAAGTCCCCTGATTAATTATAACAATGACCCCTGGTCGAGTATAGCAAAGGGCCCTGATCAAGAAAAACAAAGTCCCATGGTCGAGAATAACAAAGTCCCCTGATACTAGTATTACAAAGTCCTCTGGTCGAGTATAAAAAAGTCCCCTGATCGAGTATAACAAAGTCTCCTGGTCGACTATAACAAAGTCCCCTGATCGAGTATAACAAAGGCCCCTCATCGAGTATAACAAAGTCCATTGGTCAAGTATAAAAAAGTGCCCTAGTCGAGTATAACAAAGTCCCCTAATCGAGCATAACAAAGTCCCCTTTGTCGAGTATAGCAAAGTCCCCTGATCGAGTATAACAAAGCCGCCTGCTCGAGTGTAAGAATGTCCCCTGATCGAGTATAACAAAGTCCCCTGATTGAGTATAACAAAGGCCCGTGATCGAGTCCAAAAAAGGCCCCTAATCGAGTATAACAAAGTCCCCTGATCTTGTATAACAAAGGCCCCTGATTGAGTATAACAAAGGCCCCTCATCGAGTATAACAAAGTCCCCTGATTGAGTATAACAAAGCCGCCTAATCGAGTATAACAAAGTCCCCTGGTCGAGCATAACAAAGTCCCCTGTTCGAGTCTAACAAAGTCCCCTTATCGAGTATAACAAATTCCCCTGATCGAGTATAAAAAAGTCCCATGGTCCAGTATAACAAAGTCCGCTGATCGTGTATAAAAATGTCACCTGGCCCAGTATAACAAAGTCCCCTAATCGAGTATAACAAATCCCCTGATCGAGTATAACAAAGTCCCTGGTAGAATATAACAAAGTCCCCTGGTCGAGTATAACAGTTTTCTAATCGAGTATAACAAAGGCCCCTGGTCAAGTATAACAAAGGCCCCTCATCGAGTATAACAAAGTCAAGTATAAAAAAGTCCCTTGGTCGAGTATAACAATGTCCCCTGATCGTGTATAACAATGTCCCCTGGTCGAATATAGCAAAGTCCCCTGATCGAGTAAAACAAATCTTCCTGATCGAGTATATAAAGTCCTCTGATTAAGTATAACAAAGGTCCCTCATCAAGTATAACAAAGTCCATTGGTCAAGTATAAAAAAGTCCCATGGTCGAGTATAACAAATTCCCCTGATCGAGTATAACAAAGTCCCCTGATTAATTATAAAAAAGTTCCGTGGTCGAGTATAACAATGTTCCCTGATCGAGTATAAAAAAGTCCCATGGTCGAGTATAACAAAGCCCCCTCATCGAGTATAACAAAGGCCCCTAATCGAGTATAACAAAGTCCCCTGATGAGTATAACAAAGTCCCCTGACCGAGTATAACAAAGTCCTCTGGTTGAGTATAACAAAGTCCTCTGATCGAGTATAATATATCCCCTGATCGAGTATAGCAAAGTCCTCTGGTCGAGTATAAAAAAGTCCCCTGATCGAGTATAACAAAGTCGCCTTCTCGAGTATAACAAAGTCCCTAGATCGAGTATAACAAAGGCCCCTCATTGAGTATAACAAAGTCCATTGGTCAAGTATAAAAATTTCCTCTGGTCGAGTATAACAAAGTCCCCTGATCGAGTATAACAAAGTCCCCTGATCGAGTATAGCAAAGTCCCCCTGATCGAGTATAAAAAAGGCTCCTCATTGAGTATAACAAAGTCCCGTGATCGAGTAAATATATATCCCCTGATCGAGTATAACAAAGTCCCCTGATCGAGTATAACAAAGTCTCCTGGCCCAGTATAACAAAGTCCCCAGATCGAGCATAACA
>NW_024742662.1:0-1854 GCF_018991925.1 Homarus americanus
GTCAGGGGAGGTACCTGGGAGTGTCGGAGGTGTACCTGGGAGCGTCTGAGGTACCTGGGAGTGTCTGGAGGTGCACCTGGGGTGGGGAGGTCAGGGGACAAAATTCTGGAGTGTCAGGAGGTGTGTCTGGGAGTGCCGGAGGAGGTACCTGGGAGGTCAGGGTGGTGTGGCACCTGGGAGGTCATAGGTGTACCTGGGAGTGTCTGAGGTGGCACCTGGGAACGCATGAGGTGTACCTGGGAGTGTCAGAGGTGTACCTGGGAGTATCAAGTGTACACGGGATTGTATGAGGCACCTGGCAGTGCTGGGAGGGGTGTAACCTGGCAGCAAGTTAGAGGTGCACTGGGAGTGTCTGGTACCTGGGAGCAGCAGTGGTGTACCTGGGAGTGCCAGGGTGCCTGGGAGTGCCAGGGGTGCACCTGGGAGTGTCTGAGGTGTACCTGGGAGCAAGGAGAGAAATTGGGAGTGCCAGGGGCACCTGGGAGGTCACGGAGGCACCTGGGGAGTGTCAGGGGTGTACCTGGGAGGTCAGAGGCACCTGGGAGGCTGGACATGTACCTAGGAGGAGTGTCAGATGTGCACCTGGAGGTGAGGAGTACCTGGGATCGACAGAGGAGTACCTGGGAGTGTCAGAGGTGTACCTGGGAGTGTCAAATGTGTACCTGGGAGTGTCTGAGTTGTACCTGGGAGGTCAGGTGTACCTGGGGTGTGGCTGGTGCCGGGGAGTGTCAGAGGTGTACCTGGAAGTCAGATGTGTACCTGGAAGTGTCAGAGGTTTACCTGGGAGTGTCTGAGGTACCTGGGAGTGTGAGAGGTACCTGGGAGTGTCAGGTGTACCTGGGAGTGTCAGCGGTGTACCTGAGAGTGTCAGAGTTGTACCTGGGAGTGTCAGTGGTGTACCTGGGAGTGTCAGAGGTGTACCTGGAGTGTCTGAGGTGTACCTGGGAGTGCATGAGGTGTACCTGGGAGTGTCAAAGGTGTACCTGGAAGTGTCAGTGTACCTGGGAGTGTCTGAGCTGTGCACGGGAGTGTCAGAGGTGTACCTGGGAGTGTCGGAGGTGTACCTGGGAGTGTCTGAGGTGTACCTGGGAGTGTCAGGGTGTACCTGGGAGTGTCATGGTACCCTGAGAGTGCTGGAGTTGTACCTGGGAGGTCAGGTACCGAGTGTCAGAGGTCTACCTGGGAGTGTTTGAGGTGCACCTGGGAGTGTATGAGGTACCTGGGAGGTCAGGTGTACCTGGAAGTGTCAAGTGGGTACCTGAGTGTCTGAGCTGCACACGGAGTGTCAGAGGTACCTGGGAGTGTCGGAGGTGTACCTGGGAGTGTCTGAGGTGTACCTGTGAGTGTCAGAGATGTACCAGAGCGTCAGTGAATACCTGGGGTGTATAGTGTACCTGGGAGCGTCAGTGGACCAGGGAGGCAGAGGAGTACCTGGGAGGCAGAGGTGTACCTGGGAGGGTCTGAGGTGCACCAGGAGGTCAGAGGTGCCTGGGAGTGTCAGAGGTACTGGGGAGGCTGGGGTGCACCTAGGATTGTCTGAGGTGTACCTGGAGTGTCTGAGGTACCTGGGAGTGTCTGAGGTGTACCTGGGAGTGTCTGAGTTGTACCTGGGAGAGTGTGAGAGAGTACCAGGGAGTGTCAGAGGTACCTGGGAGTGCTTGTACCTGGGAGTGTCCAGAGGTACCTGGGAGTGTCGGATGTACCTAGGAGTGTGAGATGCTACCTGAGTGTCAGAGGAGTACCTGGGAGTGTCAGAGGTTTACCTGGGAGGTTTGAGGTGTACCTGGGAGTGTCAGGGGTGTACCAGGAAGTGTCAGAGGAGTACCTGGGAGTGTCAGAGGTGTACCTGGGAGT
>NW_024742663.1:0-8471 GCF_018991925.1 Homarus americanus
TGACTACACCTTGCCCTTCCATCTGTGTCGGAGTGGGGGCTATGCTCCTACAACCCGACCCAACCACTGATGTCCTTCACCCTGTGGCATACTACTCCGCCAAGTTGAAAAAACATCAGACCAACAACTCGACCATAGAGAAGGAGGCCCTGGCTCTGGTGTTGGCTATAAAGAAGTTTGAATATTACCTCCAGTCTTGCCCACAAACAACCCTAGTCTTCACTGACCATAACCCACTCACGTTCATCCAAACCAACAAGACCTCCAACCAGCGAATCCTCCGCTGGGCTCTCCTCACCCAGCCCTATAATCTACAAGTCCGGCACATAAAGGGGGTCGATAACCTGATTGCAGACTCCTTATCCCGAGCTCCAGTGGAAATGCAGCAGCTACTCTCCAGACGCACCAGGTGATCACCTCCTTCGCGCCCGCGCTACGGAGGTCTTTGGAGGGGGGGTGTGTTACGAACCCCTCCACCCAGCACTACGAAGCACGCCATCTATTATCCTGATCTACCTACCCAGCACCACGAGCAACGCCATCTAGGGACGAGACACGAGTATGACTCGTCTTAGTTACCACTCCGGGGTTTCTCTTCTCCATATCCTGGTTGTTGCGTCACCTCCTCAAAGTCTTCTTTGTCAGCTCCAATTCGAGGAGAGAACACTTGGCTCTGGGAAGTGACCACAGGATCATCTATCCTCTAAACCTACGTGCAGTGACTACCTACCGTCTTCTACAATACTCAGCCTTACTCGTCAGCCATCTCAGCTCCTCACTTAAGTACTAGTATCTTGTATTAATTTCCCCACGTCCACTTGCTTCGAGATTGTTTTATGTTTATTAATATGCATATACTGTTAATGCTTAGGTTAAGTTTGGTTAAGGGTAATTTATAAGCTGAATATTTTGTTAAGGAATTTATGGTACTCTATTATATACAACGAAAACTCGCATCCTTTGTCTACCCTTTTATAGTCCGATTGTCTTTGTTTTTTTTATTGTTGTTACCTGTTGGGATCTGGGTAGACGTATAACTATATTCTAAATCCCCAACTCGTAACACCCCTGCTCGAGTATAACAAAGTCCCCTGGTCGAGTATAGCAAAGTCCCCTGATCGAGTATATCAAAGCCTCCTGATCGAGTATAACAAAGTCCCCTGATCGAGTATAACAAAGCCCCCTGCTCGAGTATAACAAAGTCCCCTGATCGAGTCTAAAACAGACCTCTAATCGAGTATAACAAAGTCCCTTGTTCTAGTAAACAAAGGCCCCTGATCGAGTATAACAAAGGCCCCTCATCGAGTATAAGAAAGTCCCCTAATCGAGTATAACAAAGCCGCCTAATCGAGTATAACAAAGACCCCTGGTCGAGTATAACAAAGTCCCCTGTTCCAGTCTAAAAAAGTCCCCTTATCGAGTAAAACAAATTCCCCTTATCGAGTACAACAAATTCCTCTTATCGAGTATAACAACTCCCTAATCGAGTTTAAGAAAGGCCCCTAATCGAGTATGACAAAGTCCCCTGATCAAGAATAAAAAAGCCCCCTGGTCGAGTATAACAATGTCCCCTGATCGAGTATAACAAAGTCCCCTGGTCTAGTATAACAAAGGCCCCTAATCGAGTATAACGAAGTCCCCTGATTGAGTATAACAAAGTCCCCTCATCGAGTATAACAAAGTACTCTGGATGAGTATAACAAAGTCCCCTGTTCGAGTATAACATATCCCCTGATCGAGTATAACAAAGTCCTCTGGTCGAGTATAAGAAAGGCCCCTGGTTGAGTATTACAAAGTCCACTGATCAAGTATAACATATCCCCTGATTGAGTATAACAAAGTCCTCTGGTCGAGTATAAAAAAGTCCCCTCATCGAGTATAACAAAGTCCCCTGATGGAGTATAACAAAGTCCCCTCATCGAGTATAACAAAGGCCCCTCATCGAGTATAACAAAGTCCATTGGTCAAGTATAAAAAAGTTCCACGGTCGAGTATAACAAAGTCCTCTGATCGAGTATAAGAATGTCCCCTGGTCGAGTATAGCAAAGTCCCCTGATCGAGTATAACAAAGTCTCCTGATCGAGTATAACAAAGTCCCCTAATCGAGTATAACAAAGCCCCCTGCTCGAGTATAACAAAGTCCCCTGGTCGAGTATAGCAAAGACCCTTGATCGAGTATAACAAAGCCTCCTGATCGAGTATAACAAAGTCCCCTGATCGAGTATAACAAAGCCCCCTGCTCGAGTATACCAAAGTCCCCTGATCGAGTCCAAAACAGACCACTAATCGAGTATAACAAAGTCCCTTGTTCTAGTAAACAAAGGCCCTTGATCGAGTATAACAAAGGCCCCTCATCGAGTATAAGAAAGTCCCCTAATCAAGTATAACAAAGCCGTCTAATCGAGTATAACAAAGACCCCTGGTCGAGTATAACAAAGTCCCCTGTTCGAGTCTAAAAAAGTCCCCTTATCGAGTAAAACAAATTCCCCTTATCGAGTATAACAAATTCCTCTTATCGAGTATAACAACTCCCTAATCGAGTATAACAAAGGCTTCTGGTCTAGTATAACAAAGCCCCCTCATCGAGTATAAGAAAGGCCCCTAATCGAGTATAACAAAGTCCCCTGATTAAGTATAACAAAGACCTCTGGTTGAGTATAACAAAGTCCCCTGATCGAGTATAACATATACCCTGATCGAGTATATCAAAGTCCTCTGGTCGAGTATAAAAAAGTCCCCTGATCGCGTATAACAAAGTCCCCTGGTCGTGTATACCAAACTCCCCTGATCGAGTATAACAAAGGCCCCTTATTGAGTATAACAAAGTCCATTGGTCAAGTATAAAAAAGTCCCCTGGTCGATTATAAGAAAGTTCGCTAATCGTATATAACAAAGTCCTCTGGTCGAGTATAAAAAGTCCCCTGATCAAGTATACCAAAGTCCCCTGATCGAGTATAACACAGGCCCCTCATCGAGTATAACAAAGTCCAGCAGTCAAGTATAAAAAAGTCCCCTGGTCCAGAATAATAAAGTCCCCTGATCGAGTATAACATATCCCTTGATCGAGTATGACAACGTCTCCTGGCCCAGTTTAATAAAGTCCCTAGATCGAGCATAACAGAGTCCCCTAATCGATTATAACAAATTCCCCTGGTCGAGTATAAAAAAGGGCCCTGATCGAGTAAGACAAAGTCCCCTGATCGAGCATAACAAAGTCCCCTGATCCTAGTATACCAATGCCCGCTGGACGAGTATAACAAAGTCCCCTGAACCTAGTATAACAAAGTACCCTGATCGAGTATAACATATCCCCTGATCGAGTATAACAAAGTCCTCTGGGCGAGTATAACAAAGTCCCCTGTTCTAGTATAACAAAGTCCCTGGTGGAGTATAACAAAGTCGCCTGGTCGAGTGTAACAAAGTTTTCTAATCGAGTATAACAAAGGCCCCTGGTCGAGTATAACAAAGTCCTCTGATTAAGTATAACAAAGTCCTTTGATCGAGTATAACAAAGTCCCCTAATCAAGTATAACAAAGTTCCCTGATTGAGTATAACAAAGTCCCCTGATCGAGTATAACATATCCCCTGATCGAGTATAACAAAGTCCTCTGGGCGAGTATAACAAAGTCCCCTGTTCTAGTATAACAAAGTCCCCTAATCGAGTATAAAAAAGCCCCCTAGACGAGTATAACAAGTCCCCTGATCGAGTATAACAAAATCCCCTGATCGAGTATAACAAAGCCCCTTGGTCCAGTATAACAAAGTCCCCTAATCGAGTAGAACAAATCCCCTGATCGAGTATAACAAAGTCTCCAGGCCCAGAATAACAAAGTCCCCAGATTGAGCATAACAACGTCCCCTGATCGATTATAACAAAGTCCCCTGATCGCGTATAACATATCCCCTGATCGAGTATAAGAAAGTCCCTGGTGGAGTATAACAAAGTCCCCTGGTCGAGTAAAACAAAGTTTTCTAACCGAGTATAACAAAGTCCCCTGATCCTAGTATAACAAAGCCCCCTGGACGAGTATAACAAATTCCCCTGATCGAATATAACAAAGTCCCCTGATCGAGTATATCAAAGCCCCCTGGTCCAGTATGACAAAGTCCCCTGATCGAGCATAACATATCCCCTCATCGAGTATAACAAAGTCTCCTGGCCCAGTATAACAAAGTCCCCTGATCGAGTATAACATATCCCCTCATCGAGTATAACAACGTCCCCTGGTCCAGTATAACAAAGTCCCCTGATCGAGTATAACATATCCCCTCATCGAGTATAACAACGTCTCCTGGCGCAGTATAACAAAGCCGTCAGATCGAGCATAACAAAGTCCCCTGATCGATTATAATAAAGTCCCCTGATCGATTATAACAAAGGGCCCTGATCGAGTAAGACAAAGTCCCCTGATCGAGTGTAACAAAGTCCCCTGATCCTAGTATAACAGAGCCCACTGGACGAGTATAACAAAGACACCTGAACCGAGTATAACAACGTCCCCTGATCGAGTATAACATATCCCCTGATCGAGTATAACAAAGTCCCTGGTGGAGTATAACAAAGTCCCCTGGTCGAGTATAACAAAGTCCCCTGTTCGAGTCTAACATTAACTCCCCTTATCGAGTATAACAAATTCCCCTTATCGAGTATAAAAAAGTCCCCTTATCGAGTATAACAAAGGCCTCTGGTCGAGTATAACAAAGGCCTCTGGTCGAGTATAACAAAGTCCGCTGATCGAGTATAACAAAAGTCCCCTGATCGAGTATAACAAAGTCTCGTGGCCCAGTTTAACAAAGTCCCCAGATCGAGCATAACAAAGTCCCCTAATCGATTATAACAAAGTCCCCTGGTCGAGTATAACAAAGGGCGCTGATCGAGTAAGACAAAGTTCCCTGATCAAGCATAATAAAGTCCCCTGATCCTAGTATAACAAAGCCCCTTGGACGAGTATAACAAAGTCCTCTGAACCGAGTATAACAAAGTCCCCTGATCGAGTACAACATATCCCTGATCGAGTATAACAGAGTCCCTGGTGGAGTATAACAAAGTCCCCTGGTCGAGTGTAACAAAGTTTACTAATCGAGAATAACAAAGGCCCCTGGTCGAGTATAACAATGTTTTCTAATCGAGTACAACAAAGGCCCCTGGTCGAGTATAACAAAGTCCTCTGATTAAGTATAACAAAGTCCTTTGATCGAGTATAACAAAGTCCCCTAATCAAGTATAACAAAGTCCCCTGATCGAGTATAACAAAGTCCCCTGATCGAGTATAACATATCCCCTGATCGAGTATAACAAAGTCCTCTGGTCGAGTATAACAAAGTCCCCTGATCGAGTATAACAAAGTCCTCTGGTGGAGTATCCCTAAGTCCCTGATCGAGTATAACAAAGGGCCCCTCATCGAGTATAGTAAAGTCCATTGGTCAAATATAGGAAAGTCCACTGATCGAGTATGACAAAGTCCCCTGATCAAGTATGAAAAAGTCGCCTGGTCGAGTGTAACAAAGTCCCCTGATCGGGTATAACAAAGTCCCCTGGTCGAGTATAGCAAAGTCCCCTGGTCGAGTAAAACAAAGCCCCCTCATCGAGTATAACAAAGGCCCTTAATCGAATATAACAAAGTCCCCTGATTGAGTATAACAAAGTCCCCTGATTGAGTATAACAAAGTCCTGTGGTTGAGTATAACAAAGTCCCCTGATCAAGTATAACATATCCCCTGGTCGAGTATAACAAAGTCCTCTGGTCGAGTATAAAAAAGTCCCCTGATCGAGTATAACAAAGTCCCCTGATCAAGTATAACAAAGGCTCCTCATTGAGTATAACAAAGTCCATTGGTCAGGTATAAAAAAGTCCTCAGGTCGAGTATAAAATAGTCCCCTGATCGAGTATAACAAAGTCCCCTGCTCGAGTATAACAAAGTCCCCTGATCGAGTATAACAAAGGGCCCTCATCGAGTATAACAAAGTCCATTGGTCAAGTTTAAAAAAGTCCACTGGTGGAGTATCACTAAGTCCCTGATCGAGTATAACAAAGGGCCCCTCATCGAGTATAGTAAAGTCCATTGGTCAAATATAGGAAAATCCATTGATCGAGTATGACAAAGTGCCCTGATCAAGTATGAAAAAGTCGCCTGGTCGAGTGCAACAAAGTCCCATGATCGTGCATAACAAAGTCTCCTCGTCGAGTATAGCAAGTCCCCTCATCAAGTATTACAAAGCCTCCTGATCGAGTATAACAAAGTCCCCTGATCATGTATAACAAAGCCCCCTGCTCGACTATTAGAAAGTCCCCTAATCGAGTATAACAAAGTCTCCTGATCGAGTATAACAAAGGCCCCTCATCGAGTCCAAAAAAGGCCCCTAATCGAGTATAACAAAGTCCCCTGATCTAGTATAACAAAGGCCTCTGATCGAGTATAACAAAGGCCCGTGTTCGACTCTAACATTAAGTCCCCTTATCGAGTATTACAAATTCCCCTTATCGAGTATAACGAAGTCCCCTGATCGAGTATAACAAAGGCCTCTGGTCTAGTATAACAAAGTCCCCTGATCGAGTACCTAAAAGTTCCCTGGCCCAGTATAACAAAGTCCCCATATCGAGCATAACAAAGTCCCCTGATCGATTATAACAAAGTTCCCTGGTCGAGTATAGCAAAGGGCCCTGATCGAGTAAGACAAAGTCCCCTGTTCGAGTATAACAAAGTCCCGTAATCGAGTATAAAAAAGATCCCTAGACGAGTATAACTAGTCCCCTGATCGAGTATAACAAAGTCCCCTGATCGAGTATAACAAAGTCCCCTGGTCCAGTATAACAAAGTCCCCTAATCGAGTAGAACAAATCCCCTGATCGAGTATAACAAAGTCTCCAGGCCAAGAATATCAAAGTCCCCATATTGAGCATAAAAACGTCCCCTGATCGATTATAACATAGTCCCATGATCGAGTAAGACAAAGTCCCCTGATCGAGTATAACAAAGTCCCTGATCGAGTATAGAAAAGCCCCCTAGAAGAGTATAACAAAGTCCCCTGATCGAGTATAACATATCCCCTGATCGAGTATAACAAAGTCCCTAGTGGAGTATAACAAA
Organism: Homarus americanus; assembly: GCF_018991925.1. Lineage (NCBI taxonomy): Eukaryota > Metazoa > Arthropoda > Malacostraca > Decapoda > Nephropidae > Homarus > Homarus americanus. The sequence continues at coordinate 7,091 of NW_024742663.1, forward strand.
GTCCCCTGGTCGAGTATAACAAAGTTTTTTAATCGAGTATAACAAAGTCCCCTGATCATAGTATAACAAAGCCCCCTGGACGAGTATAACAAATTCCCCTGATCGAGTATAACAAAGTCCCCTGATCGAGTATAACAAAGTCCCCTGGTCCAGTATAACAAATTCCCTGATCGAGTATAACATATCCCCTGATCGAGTATAACAAAGTCTTCTGGCCCAGTATAACAAAGTCCCCAGATCGAGCATAACAAAGTCCCCTGACCGAGTATATCAAAGGACCCTGGTCGAGTATAACAAAGCCTACATATCCTAGTATAACAAAACCCCCTGGACGAGTATAACAAAGTCCCCTGATCGAGTATAACAAAGTCCTCAGATCGAGCATAACAAATTCCCCTGATCGATTATAATAAAGACCCCTGGTCGATCATAACAAAGGGCCCTGATCGAGTAAGACAAAGTACCCTGATCGAGTATAATAAAGTCCCCTGATCCAAGTATAACAAAGCCCACTGGACGAGTATAACACAGACACCTGAACCGAGTATAACAAAGTCCCCTGATCGAGTATAACATATTCCCTGATCGAGTATAACAATGTCCCTGTTGGAGTATAACAAAGTCCCCTGGTCGAGTATAACAAAGTATTCTAATCGAATATAACAAAAGCCCCTGGTCGAGTATAACAAAGTTTTCTAATCGAGTATAACAAAGGCCCCTGGTCGAGAATAACAAAGTCCTCTGATCAAGTATAACAAAGTCCGTTGATCGAGTATAACAAAGTCCCCTAATCAAGTATAACAAAGTCCCCTGATCGAGTATAACAAAGTCCCATGATCGACTATACAGATCCCCTGATCGAGTATAACAGAGTCCTCTGGTTGAGTATAACAAAGTAACCCTGATCGAGTATAACAAAGTCCCCTGGTCGAGTATAACAAAGTCCCTGATCGAGTATAACAAAGGCCCCTCATCGAGTATAGCAAAGTCCATTGGTCATATATAGGAAAGTCCACTGATCGAGTATGACAAAGTCCCCTGATCAAGTATGAAAAAGTCGCCTAATCAAGTATAACAAAGTCCCCTGATCGAGTATAGCAAAGTCCCCTGGTCGAGTAAAACAAAGTCCCTCATCGAGTATAACAAAGGCCCCCAATCGAATATAACAAAGTCCCCTGATTGAGTATAACAAAGTCCCCTGATTGAGTATAACAAAGTCCTCTGGTTGAGTATAACAAAGTCCCCTGATCAAGTATAACATATCCCCTGGTCGAGTATAACAAAGTCCTCTGGTCGAGTTTAAAAAGTCCCCTGATCGAGTGTAACAAAGTCCCCTGGTCGTGTATAACAAAGTCCCCTGATCGAGTATAACAAAAGGCCC
>NW_024742664.1:0-29580 GCF_018991925.1 Homarus americanus
CTCTCTGTATTCTGTATACCATCTATATACTGTCCTACTTGTTCCTCTTCCTTTCTCCACTCTCTTCCATCACTATAACCTCCTTCCTCTCCTACCATCACTATAACCACTTTTTCCTTTCTCTTTCCATTTATCATTATAATCCACTCTTCCCTTAACATAACTTTCCTACCTCTCCTTCTCCATCACTATAACTTACTCTTTACCTCTCCTTCCATCACTATAACCCACCTTTTTACCTTTCTCCTTCCATCACCATAATCCATCTTTCCTTTCTCTCTTCCATCACTATAACCCACTCTTTACCTCTTTCTCCTACTATCACCATAACCCTCCCACTCCTTTCTTCCATCACTATAACCCTCCTTTACCTCTCTCCCTTCCATCACCATAACCCACTCCTTTACCCTCTCTTCCATCACCATAATCCATCTTTTCCTTCCATCACTATAACCCATCTTACCCCTCTCTCCCACTACATCACCATAACCACTCCTTCCTCTCTCCTTCCATCACCATAACCCACTCCTACCCTCCTCTCCTACCATCACCATAACGACTCCTTCCCTCCTTCTACCACGAGAACGACTCTTTCTCCTCCATCACCAAAACTAATTCTTCCTCTCTCCTTCCATCACTATAACCCACTCCTTCTCTGACATAACCCACTCCCATCTCTCCTTCCATCAATTATAACTTGATCTTTCCTTCCATCACTATAATCCATCGACCTCCTACTTTACTCACTATAATCTACCTTCCTTCTGACCACTTATAACCATCTTTTCCTTCCAGATTGACTTATAACCCACTCCTTCCTTCCATCACTATAATCCCATCTTTACCTCTCTCCTTCGATTACTATATAACGACTTCCTTCCAGATCACTATAATCTGACCTGCATCTCTTCCTACCATCACGGAGAACCCACCTTTACCCTCTCCTTCCGGATCACTATGTTAACCCACCTTTACCTCTCTCCTTCCCCATCACTATAACCATCTTTTCCCTCTTCTCCTTCCATCACTATAATCCATCTTACCCTTTCTCCTACTATCAATTATAAATCCACTCCTTCCTCTCCTACTAATCACTTATAACCCTCCCTACCTTTCTCTCTCCCATTTATCATTTATAACCTCCTTCTCTTTCCCTACTAATCCACCTTCCCCTCCTTCCCTCCTTCCCCTCCCATCCCACTCTCATCTCTCCTTCCATCACCATCCATTATGAGCTACCACCATCCTCCTACTACAACTACTGTCACCATCCTCCCTATTTCATAATCTTACTTTTCATTTACCAACCTCCCTACTACAATCCACTGTCACCCATCCTCCTACCAACCACTTACCACCAACCTCCCTACTACAACTACTACCCATCCTCCCTGTACTACAACTACTTCACTTCACCAACCTCCCTACTCACAACCACTGTCACCATCCCTCCCACCACAACCACACCATCTCTCACCCCTACCACAACTACTGTCATCATCCCTCCCCACAACCACTGTCACCATCCTTCCCACCACGACTACTACCATCTCACTCCCTACCAACCATCACTTCGTCAACATCTCCCTACTACAATCTACTTTCACACGATCCTCCCTACATTGTCACGATTCCTATAACCATTGCTTACCATCCTCCCCACAATCCACTGTCACGACTTTCACCTCCTACAACGCAGCCTGGCCTTCACCATCCTCCCCACTTACAACTAATTTTCGTCACCATCTCTACCCCTACCACAACCACTGGTCACCAGCATCTTCACCCTACCACAACTACTGGCCACCATCTTCTACCCCTACCACAACCATTTCACCATCCCTCCCCACAACCACTGGTCACCATCCTCCCCACAACTACTAATACCATCCTCCCCCACAACCACTTCGTCACCATCCCCACAACCACTGTCACCCATCTTCACCCCTACTCACAACCACACTGTCACCATCCTCCCTACTCACAACCACTTCGTCACCATCTTAATTCCTGCACTTACAATCCACTGTCACCATCTTCACCCCACTACAACCACTTCGTCACCATCCTCCCCATAACCACTGTCACCAATTCTACCTTTACTCATAACCATTGTCAATGATCCTCCCCACTACAATCCATTGTCACCATCTTCACCTCTTGCACTAACCATTTCTCTGTCACTTATCTTCACTCTTTTGTCACATAAAACTGCATTGTCACGATCCTCCCCATAACTACTGGTTACCATCCTCCTGCATAACTACTGCTTTTCACCATCCTCCCCACAACTATTTGTCACCATCTTCAATTTCACTATAATCCATTTTCAAATGATTCTACTTTACCACAACCACTGTCACCATCCTCCCCACAACTACTGGTCAACATCCTCCCATTAAATCCCACTGTCACCATCTTCTCAATTCTCTACCACAAATCTCACTTGCCACCATCCTCCCCCACAACCATCACCATCCTCCCCTGCTAACCATTTCGTCACCATCCTCCTACAACTACTGTCACCCATCTTCACCTTTACCACAATCCACACCATCCTCCTACTACAACTACTGTCACCATCTTCATCCCCCATCACTACAACTACTGGTCACCCATCTTCAATTCCTACTTCATAATCTATACTTTCACACCATCCTCCCACAACTACTGTCACCATCTTCAATTCCCTACCACAACTACTGCTCACCATCCTCCTACCACAAATCTACTGTCACCATCTTCAATTCCCCTACCATAACTTACCATTTCACCTTATCTCAATCCCTACAACCCACTGTCACTTATCCTCCCCTACTAACCACTGGTCACCATCCTCCTACAACCACTGCCTTCACTTTCATCCTCCCACAACCATTTCGCTTTCACCATCCTCCCCACAACTACTGTCACCATCTTTCTACCTGCCTCTAACTACTGTCACCCACTTCCATCTCTACCTACAATCCACTGTCACCCATCCTCCCTGATAACCACTGTCACCATCCCTCCCCCACAACCACTGTCATCATCCTCCCCATAACCACTGTCACCATCCTTCCCACTACAACCACTTGGCTTCGCCCATCTTCACCCCTGCCTACAATCCATCATGCATCCTCCCTACTCACAACCCACTGTCACCATCTTCAATTCCTTACCACAACCACTGGGTCACTGCCATCTCCCCAATTCCCTACCATAAACCACTGTCACCATCCTCCCCAAGAATTCACGTTTCACCTATTCACCCTACCATGTCCACTGCTCATATCCTCCCTACCACATAACCACTTTCGTCACCATCTTCACCCCACTACAACTTTCGTCACCATCTTCCCACCCCTACCACTAAATCTTGCATTGTCACCATCCTCCCCATAACTACTGTCACCCATCCCTCCCCCCACAACTACTGTTTTCACCATCCCTCCCCACAACTTACTGTCACTCATCTCTACCCCACCACAACCACTGTCACCATCCCTCCCTACTCACAACTACTTCTCTCGTCACCATCCTCCCCCACTTACAACTACTGGTCACCCATCTTCTAATTCTGCACTCACAACCACTGTCACTTATCCTCCCACTACAACCACTGTCACCATCCTCCCTACCACAACCATCATCACCATCTTCACCCCTTATACTGTCCTACTTGTTCCTCCTTCTCCTCCTCCCCCTTCCATCACCCTTAACCTCCTTCCTCTCTCCTACCATCACCATAACCACTCCTTCCCTCTCTCCTACCATCACCATAACCACTCCTTCCCTCCACCATAACCCCCTCCCATCTCTCTCCTTCCATCACCATAACCCTCTACCCTCTCTCCTTCCATCTACCATAACCCCTCCTTCCCCTCTCTTCCATCACCATAACCATATTCCTCTCTCTCCTTCCATCACCATAACCCACTCCTACCCTCTCTCCTACCATCACCATAACCCCCTCTACCTCTCCCTTCCATCCACCATAACCCCTCCTACCCTCTCTCCTTCCATCACCACCAACCCCACTCCTACCCTCTCTCCTTCCATCACCATAACCACTCCTTCCTCTCTCCTTCCATCACCACAACCCACTCCACCCTCTCTCCATCACCATAACCACTCCTTCCCTCTCTCCTTCCATCACCATAACCCACTCCTACCCTCTCTCCTTCCATCACCATACCCACTCCTTCTCTCCTTCCATCACCATAACCCTCCTTCCTCTCCTTCCATCACCAACCACTCCTTCCTCTTTCTCCTTCCATCACCATAACCCACTCTGCCTCCTTCCATCACCATAACCCACTCCTACCCTCTCTCCTTCCATCACCATAACCACTCCTTCCCTCTCCTTCCATCACCATAACCACTCCTACCCTCTCTCCTACATCACCACCTCCTTCCTCTCCTTCCATCACCATAACCCTCCTTCCCTCTCCTTCCATCACCCCCTCCTTCCCTCTCTCCTTCCATCACCATAACCCACTCCTACCCTCTCTCATTCCATCACCATAACCACTCCTTCCATCACCATAACCACTCCTACCCTCTCCTATCACCATAACCTCCTACCTCTCTCCTTCCATCACCATAACCACTCCTACCCTCTCTCCTTCCATCACCATAACCATACTCCCTCTCTCCTTCCATCACCATAACCACTCCTACCCTCTCTCCTACCATCACCATAACCACTCCTTCCTCTCCTACCATCACCATAACCCCTCCTACCCTCTCTCCTACCATCACCATAACCCCTCCTTCCCTCTCTCCTACCATCACCATAACCATCTTCCCTCTCTCCTTCCATCACCGACAACCCTCCTTCCCTCTCTCCTACCATCACCATAACCACTCCTACCCCTCTCCTTCCATCACCATAACCACTCCTACCCTCACCACAACCACTCCTCTCTCTCCTACCATCACCATTCCTACCCTCTCCTTCCATCACCATAACCACCATCCCTAACACCATAATTCACCATCATGAGCAATGGAACCTAGACACCACCACCAAGATCGCTCAATCGATGTGGTAGCACCATCTTCCTCATGATCAATATGGAGCCACCACCATCCTCCCTACCACAACTACTGTCACCATCCTCCTACCACAACTACTCCACCAACCTCCCTACCACAACTACTGTCACCATCCTCCTACCACAACTACTACCACCAACCTCCCTACCACAACTACTACCATCCTCCCTACCACAACTACTACCCCAACACTCCCTACCACAACTACTGTCACCATCCTCCTACCACAACCACTGCCATCTTCACCCTACCACAACTACTGTCATCATCCTCCCCACAACTACTGTCACCATCCTTCCTACGACTACTGTCACCATCTTCACCCCTACCACAGCCTGTCACCATCCTCCCTACCACAACTCTGTCACCATCCTCCCCACAACTACTGTCACCATCCTCCCTGACTACTGTCACCATCCTCCCCACTACTGTCACCATCTTCACCCTACCACAACTACTGTCACCATCCTCCCTACCACAACTACTGTCACCATCTTCACCCTACTCACAACTACTGTCGCACTCTTTCACCCCTACCACAACTACTGTCACCATCTTCCCCTACCACAACTACTGTCACCATCCTCCCCACAACCACTGTCACCATCCTCCCCACAACTACTGTCACCATCACTCCCACAACTACTGTCACCATCCCCACAACTACTGTCACCATCTTCACCCCTACCACAACTACTGTCACCATCCTCCTACCACAACTACTGTCACCATCTTCACCTACCACAGCTACTGTCACCATCTTCACCCTACCACAACTCTGTCACCATCCTCTGACTTCTGTCACCATCTTCCCTACTACAACTGCATCACCATCCTCCCTACCACAACTACTGTCACCATCTTCACCTACCACAACTACTGTCACCATCTTCACCCCTACTGCAATACTGTCACCATCCTCCCCTGACTACTGTCACCATCCTCCCCTGACTACTGTCACCATCCTCCCCACAGCTACTGTCACCATCTTCACCCCTACCTGACTACTGTCACCATCTTCACCCTACCACAACTACTGTCACCATCCTCCCCTGACTACTGTCACCATCCTCCCCACAACTACTGTCACCATCTTCACCCCTACCACAACTACTGTCACCATCCTCCCCTGACTACTGTCACCATCACTCCCACAACTACTGTCACCATCCTCCCCTGACTGCTGCCATCTTCACCCCTACCACAACTACTGTCACCATCCTCCCTACCTGACTACTGTCCATCTTCACCCCTACCTGACTGCTGCACCATCTTCACCCCACGCCTACTGTCACCATCCTCCCCACAACTTCTGTCACCATCTTCACCCCTACCACAACTACTGTCACCATCCTCCCACCCCCTACCACAACCCCCACTACTCACCATCTTCACCCTACCACAACCTCTGTCACCATCCTCCCCACAACTACTGTCGCCATCACTCACAACTACTGTCACATCCCACACAACTGCACTATACCCATCACTCCACAACTACTGTCACCATCTTCCCCTACCACAACTTCTGTCACCATCTTTCCACCCCACCACAACTACTGTCACCATCCTCCACAACCACTGTCACCATCTATCCCCACAACTACTGTCACCATCCTCCCCACAACTACTGTCACCATCCTCCCTACCACAACTACGTCACCATCTTCACCTACCACAACCACTGTCACATCCTCCCTACCATAACCACATCACCATCTTCACCCCTATACAACTACTGTCACCATCTTCCCCTACCCGACTTCTGTCACCATCCTCCACAGCTACTGTCCCATCTTCTTCTACTGTCACCATCCTCCTACCACCTCTGTCACCATCTCACCTACCACACACTGTCAATCTTCACCCTACCACAACTACTGTCACCATCCTCCCCACAACTACCCCACCCCCCCCACCACCCCCACAACTACTGTCACCATCCTTCACCCCACAACCACTGTCACCATCCCTCCCTACCACAACCACTGTCACCATCCTCCTACCACAACCACTGTCGCCATCTTCACCCCTACTGCCTTCTCATCTCCCTACCAACTACTGTCACCATCCTCCTACCACAACTACTGTCACCATCTTCACCCCTACCCAACCACTGTCTCCATCTTCACCCCTACCACAACTACTGTCGCACATCCTCCCCTGACTACTCTGTCACCATCTTCACCCCTACAACTACTGTCACCTATCCCTACCTAACCACTGTGCCATCTTCCCCCTACCATTCAACAATGCCATCTTCACCCCTACCACAACTACTGTCATCAATCATACTAACTACTGTCACCATCCTCCCCACAACTACTGTCACCATCCTCCCCCAACTACTCTCACCATCACTCCCCCAACTACTGTCACCATCCTCCCACAACCACTGTCACCATCTTCACCCTACCACAACCACTGTCCCAATCACTCCTACCACAACCACTGTCACCATCACCCCACCTCACCCCCACAACCACTGTCACCATCCTCACCCTACCCACCTCCAGTCACCATCATCCACCACAACCACTGTCACCATCTTCCCACCACAATCACCTCCTCACACATCTGTCGCACCACCCAACCACTGTCACCATCTTCCCCCTACCACAACCACTGCATCATGTCACCATCCTCCCCACAACTACTGTCACCATGCTCTGTCCATCCTCCCCCACACTACTGCCTCATCTTCACCCCACCACAACTACTGTCACCATCCTCCCTACCACAACTACTGTCACCATCCTCCCTACCACAACCACTGTCACCATCTTCACCCCTACCACAACCACTGTCACCATCCTCCCCACAACCACTGTCACCATCCCCACAACTACTGTCACCATCTCACCCCTACCACAACCACTGTCACCATCCTCCCACCACAACCACTGTCACCATCTTCACCCTACCACAACCACATCATCCCTCCCACAACCACTGTCACCATCCTTCCTAACAACAGCCTCACCATCTCACCCCTCCACACAACTACTGTCACCATCCTCCTACCCACAACCACTGTCACCATCTTCACCCACCACAACTACTGTCACCATCTTCACCCTACCACAACTACTGTCACCATCCTCCCCACAACCACTGTCACCATCCTCCTACCACAACCACTGTCACCATCTTCACCCCTACCACAACTACTGTCACCATCTTCACCCCTACCACAACCACTGTCACCATCCCTCCCCACAACTACTGTCACCATCCCCCCTACCACAACCACTGTCACCATCCTCCCTACTACAACCACTTCGTCACCATCTTCACCCCTACCACAACTCCTCACACCATCTTCACACCCCTACCACAACCACTGTCACCATCCTCCCCACAACCACTGTCACCATCCTCCCTCCACCACAACTACTGTCACCATCTTCACCCCTACCACAACTACTGTCACCATCCTCCCACAACCACTGTCACCATCCTCCCTACCCACAACCATCGTCACCATCTTCACCCCTACCACAACTACTGTCACCATCTTCACCCCTACCACAACCACTGTCACCATCCTCCCCACAACCACTGTCACCATCCTCCCCACAACCATCTGTCACCATCCTCCCCACAACTACTGTCACCATCCTCCCACAACTACTGTCACCATCTTCACCCCAACTACTGTCACCATCCTCCACCACAACCACCACCACCATCTTCTTCCTACCACAACTAGTCATCATCCTCCCCACAACCACTTCCATCCTTCCACCACAACCACTGTCACCATCTTCACCCCACCACAACCACTGTCACCATCTCACCCCACCACACCACTGCTCATCTTCACCCCTACCACAACCACCGTCACCATCTTCACCCCACCACAACCACTGTCACCATCCTCCCCACAACACTCACCATCCCCACAACCACTGTCACCATCTCCACCCCCACCACAACCACTGCCACCATCTCACCCCTACCACAACCACTGTCACCATCCTCCCCATAACCACTGTCACCATCCTCCCTACCACAACCACTGTCACCATCCTCCTACCACAAACCACTACCCTACCAAACTACTGTCACCATCTTCACCCTCACCACAACTACTGTCAACATCCTCCCACAACCACTGTCACCATCCTCCCTACCACAAACTCCACGTCACCATCTTCACCCCACCACAACTACTGTCATCATCCTCCCACAACTACTTCACCATCCTCCCTACCACACCACGTCACCATCTTCACCCCTACCACAACCACTGTCACCATCTTCACCCCTACCACAACTACTGTCACCATCCTCCCCACAACTACTGTCACCATCCTCCCACAACCACGTCACCATCCTCCCACAACTACTGTCAACATCCCCCCCACAACCACTGTCCACCATCCTCCCCACAACTACTGTCACCATTCACCCACCATACATTGTCACCATCCTCCTACCACAACTACTGTCACCATCTTCACCCCTACCACAACCACTGTCATCATCCTCCCCCACAACTACTGTCACCCATCCTTCCACCATAACCACTGTCACCATCTTCACCCCTACCACAACTACAGTCACCATCCTCCTACCACAACTACTGCCTACCATCTTCACCCCTACCACAACTACGTCACATCTTCACCCCTACCACAACTACTGTCACCATCCTCCCCACAACTACTGTCACCATCCTCCCTACCACAACCACTGTCACCATCTTCAATTCCCACCAACAACCACTGTCACCATCCTCCCCAACAACCACTGTCACCATCCACCCCTACCACAACCACTGTCACCATCCTCCCTACCAAACGTCACCATCCCTACCACAACTACTGTCACCATCCTCCCTACCACACCATGTCACCATCCTCCCTACCACAACTACTGTCACCATCCTCCTACACAACTACTGTCACCATCCTCCCTACCACACTACTGTCACACTTCACTCCCCTACCACAACTACTGTCACCATCTTCACCCCTACCACAACTACTGTCACCATCTTCACCCCTACCACAACTACTGTCATCATCCTCCCTACCACAAAACAAACACTAAAACATAAACAACACAAAACAAACACTAAAACCAAGACTCAAACAAACAAAACACAAACATAATGCAAAACAAAGACTAAAACAAACACAAAGAAAACAAACAAAAACAAGGCACAAACAAACAAACACCAAACGACGCATTTTGAAGAAACAAAATAACACAAGCAGGACCTTAATAATTCCAAGACAGCTTATTGCCATTTTAAACACCAGATGAGGAGGTCCAGCTAAGTGGTTCAAGGACAGGAGAGGAGGAGGAAAGGAAGGAGGAAGAGGAGGAGGAAAGAAGGGGAGAGGAGGAGGAAAGAAGGGAGATGAAAGAAGGGGGGGAGGAGGAGGAGGAAAGGGGGAGAGGAGGAGGAAAGAAGGGGGGAGAGGAGGAGGAAAGAAGGGGGGGGAGAGGAGGAAGGAAGAAGGGAGGAGGAAGGAAGAAGGGGAAAGGAGGAGGAAAGAAGGGGAAGTAAGGGGGGAGAGGAGGAGGAAGAAGGCGAGAGGAGAGAAGAAGAAGGGAGAGGAGGAGGAAAGGGGGAGAGGAGGAAAGAAGGGGAGAGGAGGAGGGAAGAAGGGGGAGAGAGGAGGGAAGAAGGGGGAGAGGAGGAGAAGAAGGGGGGAGAGGAGGAGGAAAGAAGGGGGGAGGAGGAAGAAGGAGGAGAGGAGGAGGAAGAAGGGGAGAGGAGGAGGGAAGAAGGGGAGAGGAGAGGGATAGCAGGGAGAGGAGGAGGAGGAAAGAAGGGGGAGAGAGGAGGGGAAGGGGAGGAGGAGGAAAGAAGGGGGAGAGGAGGAGGGAAAGAAGGGGGGAGAGGAGGAGGAAAGAAGGGGAGAGGAGGAGGAAAAGAAGGGGGAGAGGAGGAGGAAAGAAGGGGGAGAGGAGGAGGAAGGAGGAGAGGAGGAGGAAAAGAAGGGGAGAGGAGGAAGAAGGAGATGAAGAAGAAGAAAAAGATGAGGGAAGGGAAGACAGAAATAGATGAACGCAGCACAGTGGAGGCAAACTTAAATTATTCTCATGAGCAGCAGCGGAGCAGTGACCTCCTCCCACACATAGGCTCCACTTTGATAACCTAACATTATTATTATTATTATATTATTAACTTGTGTCAGATTATGCACATAACACGAGGCTTCCGTCACTGTTGCCGCCCCACACACACAATGCTACATGTATATTCAAATACACGGCGTTCACAATGTGTGGCTCCTGTCCAGTGTGTAAACAACCCCGCCCCCACCCTCCCCACCACACACCTCGGGGAGGAATCAGGTGTCTAGTGCCTGTACTCGAGAGACAAAAACCAACCCATGACACAACCCTAACACACTATTAGCTTAGCTAGGCAGTCAGCCCGCCCTCTACCTCCTCTAAACTTCTTCACTTCGAACTATAACTTCTCCCCCACCTCTAGTCCTTTATCTACCATAATAAAAAGTGACTGGATAAACAGGAGAGTGGAGGAAGAGCGGCGAGGCCACCATCACCGCAGTCCTCCAAGAATTAAACAAATGAACACCTGACAACAACAACAACAACAGCTGAAAAGAGAGAGTTAGTGTTGTCTCTATCAAAGAACACAAGGCTCTGTAACTGAGTGTGTACTGTATGTCTGTACCGCCAACTTGTGAGGAAGAATATGAAAAGCCACATTGATCCCATTTAGTCACCGACAACCCTTCCAGCTGTGTGTGTCTGTCTTTAAGGAGGTCAAAACTATCAGAGAGGTCAAGGTCAAGGCTGCAAAAAAAGAGAGTTGTACGGACAATGACCTACTTGAAAAAAAGATCACACAAAACGAAAAATTTGTAATATTGAAAATTTTAAAATTTGAAGATATTAACACCTTACTGTGCCTCTTTGTTTACAAATCTATCAATCACTATTTGACAATAGTTATTTCCAGTTCGAAATAATCAGAGATACAACTTAAGGCACCCAGAGCTACTAGGACCCCCCTCCCCATGCGCTCTCAGTCCAGACCTCCATAAAATATCACAGTGTGAAGGTGTGGAACAACTTACCCCACCCATCCGAGCAAAGACTACGCTCCCTTCCTTTAAATCATCTCTTAAAAATATCTATTGTCTAAGTATTAATATTTCTTGTAACACCTACTGTATTTACAGTACCTGCTTTTATGTACCATCAAAACTGTTTTATCGGAAATTATCATGTAATAGATAAGAAATTACCATTGTAATAAATATATTTGCCAACTAGACATAATCCTGACATTCTGTCCTCTGTTCAACCTTAACACTGTACAACCCATGTTGTACTGCTTCCTCATTATACGTATGTTTTTCAAAGGCTGTACGTGAACCTTGAGCACAGAGACAGGTTAAAGCATCTTAATTTGCACTCCTCGAGAGACGTAGAGTGAGAGGCGATATGAAAGAGGGTGTATAAATGGAAGTCAGGGCTGAACAAAGGGACATTACAAAGGTACTCAATCTATCCAACCAGGAGCGAACTCGTAACAATGGTTTTAAATTAGACAAATTTAGATTTAGGCGTGAAATAGGTAAACACTGGTTTGGTAACAGAGTAGTGGATGAATGGAAAAGTTACCAACATCATCTTAACTCGAATAGCTGGATAGCTTCAAACATAGGTTGGATGCTCACATTGAGCAAAAGGGTTGGTTGTAAATGGGACTGCCCGTATGGGCCAAATAGGCCCGCTGCAGCTTCCTCCATTCTTATGTTATATATATTTATATAAAAATAACAATAAAAAATAAATAAATAAAATAAATAAATAATGAAGTGATAACCGTGGTAACATTATGAGATGTTCTTATTACCACCATGCTATTGTACTATTCCAGATGATACTAAATGTTACATAATACTTCCTTGAGATAAATGTATAGTATACTGTATACCAGGTGCCTACAAGAGAGCTCAGGTTCTCAACTGACTCAGCCATGTTAGTATTGTTATCATTATCCACTCTGTATCTGTGTTCTTCTGGCTAAAACGGTTTCAATTCAATTCAAGACATATATACCACCGGGCGTTACTCGGCACCTCGCTCGAGCGGTTGTTAGTTCCAGGAGTTGAAACAAACTAAAGCATTTAATTGGGGGGAAAAGTCCTGAAACAACTAACATCTGACCCCCTGAGAGTGACCTTGTACCGTGCACGATATATCTCTCTCTCACACACACACACACACACACTCCATCCCCGACACCGGGAATTGCTGTTCGACACCACAACCGCATCCAGCCCATACGTGCACGAACTGATCGCTATAAGAACAGCCCAGTCCCAACCATTGTTAAAATTATCAATAACTTGTAATAATCAGTGTATTCACTCCCAGTAAAACACTGCTCTATACACCTGTCACTATGTTGAAATGAACTGTAGTTTGAGCTTTTCCCCATCTAGTTATTATATGTCTTATTTGTGTCACTTATGTTACTTGTATATTATTTGTAATTCGTAACCCATTCCCCAAATATGTAACTGTATATTTCAGCCTTCTGGCTGCAGCTTCTTCAATAAACCGTTAATTATTATTATTATTATTACAATAATACACGCACGCGCGCACGCAACGCGCACGCACGCACGCACACGCGCACGCACGCACACCGCGCACGCACACGCACACGCACGCACGCAGCACTAATAAATACAAGAAACATCCCTGGGACACACTGATGGCTGCCGAGAGAGCCTGACAAGTTTCTTCAAATATTGGAGATCAGTTTAGAGACACTGGTATGGGTTGAAAGAGGTGCCAACAGCTTGATCACATAAAGAGACGCCGGGGTAGGAGGCAGGAGCCCCCAGAATCGTCTCCAGGTAAAGGCCATCAACATTCCAACACTCACAGCCGCCACTCGTGAGCGTCACCGCATTAACTTATTCTTGTTACCACATACACAGCCATCTACCACCCAGCGACGACACCAAACATCAGCCTCTTGCCTGCCTGTAGTGACGCTCGACGTGGTGGTGCCTGGGGAGCCCTCGTCACGTACACCACTTCCCCACCACATCCGCTGAGAAACTATCACACCTCCACACTTGTGACCGTCTCACACACACACACAAAAAAAAAAAAAAAAAAAAAAAAAATATATATATATATATATATATATATATATATATATATATATATATATATATATATATATATATATATATATATATATATATATATATATATATATATATATATATATATATATATATATATATATATATATATATATATATATATATATATATATATATATATATATATATATATATATTTCTTTTTCAGCCTTCTGGCTATGAAGCTCTTTCAATAAACCGTTAATTATTATTATTATTATTATTATTATTATTATTATTTACATATATATATTACACACACACACTGTTACAAACACAAAACATTAAGTACTCAGAGTTAATCAGTAACAAGTGTAGAGCTGTCTTACGATTGCTACGAGATGATGAGTGTGTAGGAGGGAAGGAAGCAGTGTGCACGAGACGACGTATAACGGAGCCTCCCGGAAGAGGAAAACACACCTGATGTGATCTGCACGAGACGACCGAGCCTCTGGCCACACCACCACCACGTGTACAGTACATCTAGCTGCTATACGGATTTATAACACGACACAGAAGCTCTGGAGCGGATCCCAGTCAAAACATTTGGTAGAGACGAGTACCATCACCTGATCAAGAGTGACTAGCCATTAGTGTGCAGGTGTGAATCAGCCTCTCCCTCCTCAGACTGGCGGACCAGCTGGTCTGGGTGATGTGCTGTTACCGCTACTGTTCCTCTCTTAATCAACACAGCCTCTGCTTCCTCGTTATGAATCACCACCATGATAGTCTCTCTCTCTCACCCTGGAGAGAGAGGCTACTAACGCCTCACCAACCTTCAACACACAGGTAACGGGGCACACAACTGGTTGACCCCACAGTGAACACCACACACACACACATGCCATTATACTGAAAATATCTTAAGAATTTGTACTACGATTCCTTATATATGTACTCAACTACTGTACTACCTCGCGTTTGTTGTAGTACAGTATATGTGACCAACAAGTGTATAATTACCAGCCTTTAGCTACCTCCCCACCATGTAACTACCACCACCCCACCATGCAACTACCACCACCCCACCATGCAACTACCACCACCCCACCATGCAACTACCACCACCCCACCACGTAACTACCACCACCCCACCACGTAACTACCACCACCCCACCATGTAACTACCACCACCCCACCATGTAAAATCATGGCTCACCGATAGAACGCAGAGGGTCAGAGTAGATGGTGTTAAATCTGAGTGGGGCCGTGTAACCAGTGGGGTTCCCCAGGGGTCAGTACTAGGCCCACTCTTGTTCATAATCTACATAAACGATTTAGATACTGGGATCAGCAGTGACATAAGCAAGTTTGCGGATGACACCAAAATAGGGCGGCAAATTAATTCAGGGCAGGATGCAAATGCACTACAGGAGGATCTAAATAAACTGCAGGTGGTCTGAAAAATGGCAAATGAAATTCAGCACCAGCAAGTGCAGCGTACTTAATATTGGAAGAACAAATACTTATAATGTATACAGCCTTAACAACATCAACCTAGAGAAGTCGACTTGTGAAAGAGACCTAGGGTACTTGTAAGCCCGGACCTACGGCCTAGAAAACAGTGCGTTAATGTTCGAAATAAGGCAAACAGAGTATTGGGTTTTATGTCTAGAAGTGTAAGTAACAAGAGTGCAGAGGTCTTATTGTAACTATATCTTGCGCTAGTTAGGCCGCACCTCGATTATGTTCAGTTCTGGTGCCCCTATTATAGAATGGATATAAATTCACCAGAGTCGGTGCAGCGAAGAATGACAAAATGATTCCGGGACTTAGAAACCTTCCATATCAGGATAGGTTAAAGAAACTTAACTTGCATTCCCTAGAAAGACGAAGAGTGCGGGGATATGATAGAAGTATTTAAGTGGGTGAAAGGAATCAATAAAGGGATATAGATAAAGTTCTTATAATATCCGAGCAGGATAGACTCGAGCAACAGATTCAAGTTGGATAAGTTTAGGTTTAGGAGGAGATAGGAAGAAACTGGTTCACAAATAGGGTGGTGGACGAGTGGAACAAGCTTAGCAACTTTGTAGTAAGTGCGGGAACTCTGGAAAAGTTTCAAAAGGAGGCTAGATAGATTCATGGATGATAGAGAGTGGTAGTAACTCTCGACAGGAGCTGCCATGCACAGGCTAACCGGCCTATTGCAGACTCTCTATTTTCTTATGTTCTTATGCAACTACCACCACCCCACCACGTAACTACCACCACCCCACCATGTAACTACCACCACCCCACCACGTAACTACCACCACCCCACCATGTAACTACCACCACCCCACCATGTAACTACCACCACCCCACCATGTAACTACCACCACCCCACCATGTAACTACCACCACCCCACCATGTAACTACCACCCACCCCACCACGTAACTACCACCACCCACCACGTAACTACCACCACCCCACCATGTAACTACCACCACCCACCATGCATGTAACTACCACCACCCCACCATGTAACTACCACCACCCCACCACGTAACTACCACCACCCCCACCATGTAACTACCACCACCCCACCATGTAACCACAACCACCCCACCATGTAACCACAACCACCCCACCATGTAACTACCACCACCCCACCACGTAACTACCACCACCCCACCACGTAACTACCACCACTACCTACACCACCCCCTACACTATCACCACCACCACCACCTACACACTATCACCACCACCACCTACAACACCACCCACTACCACTCCACCCAACAACACCACACACTCCACCAACACCACCCACTCACCACCCACCACCTACACACCACCCACTCACCAACACCACCACCCACAACACCACCCACCACCACCACCACCCAACACCACCACCCACTCACCATCACCACCCACTACCATCACCACCCACTACCACCACCACCTACAACACCACCACCACCACCACCACCTACAACACCACCCACTACCACCACCACCCACAACACCCACTCACCACCACCACCCACAACACCAACCCACCACCACCACCACCTACAACACCACCCACACCACCAACACCACCCACCACCAACACCACCACACCACCCACTACCACCACCACCCACACCACACCCACTCACCACCCACACCTACCACCACCACCACCCACATCACCCAACACCACCCACACCACCCTACCACCACCCCCTACACCACCCACACCACCACCACCTACAACACCACCACACCTACATCACCCAACACCACCTACACCAACCTCTACCACCCACCACCTACACCACCCACCACCACCCACACACCACACCACACACACTACCAACACCACCTACACCACCACCACCAACACCCACCCTACCCCTACACCACCACACCTACAGCACCCACTACCACCTACACCACCCACTCCCCACCTACACCACCACCCACTCACCAACACCACCTACAACACCACCCACTACCATCACCACCTACACCATCCACCACCCACTACCAACACCACCTACAACACCACCCACCACCACCTACAGCACCCACTACCACCACCACCACACCCACCCACTACCACCTACACCACACCCACTCCCACCCACACCTACAACACCCACTACCAACACCACCTACAACACCACACCCACTACCAACACCACCCATCACCACCTACACCCACCCCACCACCACCACCTACACCACCCCACCACCACCACCCACACCACCCTCTACCCCTACACCACCACCCACAGCACCCACTACCACCTACACCACCCACTCCCACCTACACCACCACCCACTACCAACACCACCTACAACACCACCCACCACCATCACCACCTACACCACCCACCACCACCTACAACACCACCCACTACCAACACCACCTACAACACCACCCACCCACCACCTACAGCACCCACCACCACCACCACCTATCACCACCCACTACCACCTACACCACCCACTCCCCACCCCACACCTACAACACCACCCACTACCAACACCACCTACAACATCACCCACTACCAACCGGCCATTATTAATGGGTCACTTAACTTTAACGTCGGTCGCCCTATGTATCTCTAGCCAATACCTCTATCTTCTCCCTCCTTCCTCCTCCCTCTTCTCATATCTTCCTTCCTCCTTCCCTCTCTCTCTCCTCTCTTCTCTCTCTCTCCTCTCTCTCTCTCTCTCTCTCTCTCTCTCTCTCTCTCTCTCTCTCTCTCTCTCTCTCTCTCTCTCTCTCTCTCTCTCTCTCTCTCTCCTATCTTCCTTCCCCCTTCCTCTCTCCTATCTTCCTCCTTCCTCTATCTTTCCCTCCCTCCATCCACATCCATCCTTCCTTCCTTCCTTCCTCTCTCTCTCTCTCTCTCTCTCTCTCCTATCTTCCTCCCCTATATTGCCTCCTTTCCTATATCTTTCTTCCTTCCCTCCCTCCTCCTATCTTCTCCTCTCCATCTATTTTTCCTCCCTTCTTCTATCGCCCTCCCTCTCCCTTACCTTACCTCCCCCCTCCATCACCTACCTTTCTCCCCATTTTACCCCACCTCTCCCTCCCTCCATCTACCTTACCTTCTCCCTCTATTTTACCCCCACCTCTCCCTCCCTCCATCTACCTTACCTTCCTCCCTCTTTTTTCTTCCATCCATCCCTGCCTCTACCTCCCTCCCTCCCTCCCTCCTCTCCATCACAACACAGGGAGTCTAGTGTCACCCCCTTTACTCGGGACATAAAAGCCTGGTTCTGGTCGATAACCTAACCTAACCTAACCTAACCTAACCTAACTATATTTAAACACGGTCGTCAGCACTTTGTTTACTAATGACACCACATCCTTGTGAGGTACTTGGAGCTCTGTCCTTAACGTGTAATAACTTCTGTGGTGACAATTACAACAAGTACAGGTGTAAAGTGATCACTATGAGGTGAAAATACAGTAATAAACCGGTACAGGTATAGTATATTCCCAGGTAGTGACGGTACAGTATAAGCACAGGAATAAAGTACAGGTACAGTAAATCCCAGGTAGTGACGGTACAGTATAAGCACAGGAATAAAGTACAGGTACAGTAATTCCCAGGTAGTGACGGTACAGTATAAGCACAGGAATAAAGTACAGGTACAGTAATTCAGGTAGTGACGGTACAGTATAAGCACAGGAATAAAGTACAGGTACAGTAATTCCCAGGTAGTGACGGTACAGTATAAGCACAGGAATGCACAGGTACAGTAATTCCCAGGTAGTGACGGTACAGTATAAGCACAGGAATAAAGTGTGTACAGTAATTCCCAGTAGTGACGGTACAGTATACACAGAAATAAAGTACAGGTACAGTAATTCCCAGGTAGTGACGGTACAGATATAAACACAGGAATAAAGTACAGGTACAGTATCCCAGGTAGTGACGGTACAGTATAAGCACAGGAATAAAGTACAGGTACAGTAATTCCCAGGTAGTGACGGTAACAGTATACACAGGAATAAAGTACAGGTACAGTAATTCCCAGGTAGTGACGGTAACAGCATAAGAACAGGAATAAAGTACAGGTACAGTAATTCCCAGGTAGTGACGGTACAGTATAAGCACAGGAATAAAGTACAGGTACAGTAATTCCCAGGTAGTGACGGTACAGTATAAGCACAGGAATAAAGTACAGGTACAGTAATTCCCAGGTAGTGACGGTACAGTATAAGCATAAAGTACAGGTACAGTAATTCCCAGGTAGTGACGGTACAGTATAAGCACAGGAATAAAGTACAGGTACAGTAATTCCCAGGTAGTGACGGTACAGTATAAGCACAGGAATAAAGTACAGGTACAGTAATTCCCAGGTAGTGACGGTACAGTATAAGAACAGGA
Organism: Homarus americanus; assembly: GCF_018991925.1. Classification (NCBI taxonomy): domain Eukaryota; kingdom Metazoa; phylum Arthropoda; class Malacostraca; order Decapoda; family Nephropidae; genus Homarus; species Homarus americanus. The sequence goes on from NW_024742664.1 coordinate 20,029, forward strand.
ATAAAGTACAGGTACAGTAATTCCCAGGTAGTGACGGTACAGTATACACAGGAATAAAGTACAGGTACAGTAATTCCAGGTAGTGACGGTACAGTATAAGCACAGGAATAAAGTACAGGTACAGTAATTCCCAGGTAGTGACGGTACAGTATAAGCACAGGAATAAAGTACAGGTACAGTAATTCCCAGGTAGTGACGGTACAGTATAAGCACAGGAATAAAGTACAGGTACAGTAATTCCCAGGTAAAGACGGCAGGTACAGTATAAGCACAGGAATAAAGTACAGGTACAGTAATTCCAGGTAGTGACGGTACAGTATACACAGGAATAAAAGTACAGGTACAGTAATTCCTGTAGGTACAGTATAAGCACAGGAATAAAGTACAGGTACAGTAATTCCCAGGTAGTGACGGTACAGTATACACAGGAATAAAGTACAGGTACAGTAATTCCCAGGTAGTGACGGTACAGTATGTAACAGGAATAAAGTACAGGTACAGTAATTGGTAGTGACGGTACAGTATAAGCACAGGAATAAAAGTACAGGTACAGTAATTCCAGGTAGTGACGGTACAGTATACACAGGAATAAAGTACAGGTACAGTATTCCCAGGTAGTGACGGTACAGTATAAGCACAGGAATAAAGTACAGGTACAGTAATTCCCAGGTAGTGACGGTACAGTATAAGCACAGGAATAAAGCACAGTGACAGTAATTCCCAGGTAGTGACGGTACAGTATGCACAGGAATAAAAGTACAGGTACAGTAATTCCCAGGTAGTGACGGTAACAGTATAAGCACAGGAATAAAGTACAGGTACAGTAATTCCCAGGTAGTGACGGTACAGTATGCAACAGGAATAAAGTACAGGTACAGTAATTCCCAGGTAGTGACTGTACAGTATGCTGGTCAGAACAAAGTACAGGTACAGTAATTCCCAGGTAGTGACGGTACAGTATAAGCACAGGAATAAAATACAGGTACAGTAATTCCCAGGTAGTGACGGTACAGTATAAGCACAGGAATAAAGTACAGGTACAGTAATTCCCAGGTAGTGACGGTACAGTATAAGCACAGGAATAAAGTACAGGTACAGTAACCAGGTAGTGACGGTACAGTATAAGCACAGAATAAAAGTACAGGTACATAATTTCCCCAGGTAGTGACGGTACAAGTATAAGCACAGGAATAAAGTACAGGTACAGTAATTCCCAGGTAGTGACAGTACAGTATAAGCACAGAGAAATAAAGTACAGGTACAGTAATTTCCCAGGTAGTGCAACAGTACAATATAGCACAGGAATAAAGTACAGGTAGTAATTCAGGTAGTGATATCATGCAGGAATAAAATTACAGGGCACAGTAATTCCCAGGTAGTGACGGTGCAAGTATAAGCACAGGAATAAAGTAGGTACAATAATCCCCAGGTAGTGACGGTACCAGTATAAGCACAGGAATAAAGTACAGGTACAGTAATTCCCAGGTAGTGACGGTGCAATTATAAACACAGAAATAAAGTGGGTACAGTAATTCCCCAGGTAGTGACGGTACAGTATAAGCACAGGAATAAAATACAAGGTACAGTAATTCCCAGGTAGTGACGGTACAATCAAACCACAGATAAAATACAGGTACAGTAATTCCCAGGTAGTGACGGTACAGAGTATAAGCACAGGAATAAAAGATACAATTACAATGAAATTCCCAGGTAGTGACGGTACAGTATAAGCACAGGAATAAAGTACAGGTACAGTAATTCCCAGGTAGTGACGGTACAGTATAACACAGGAACATAAATAGGATGCAGTAATTCCCAGGTAGTGACGGTACAGTATAAGCACAGGAATAAAACAGGTACAGTAATTCCCGGAGTAGTGACGGTGCAAGTATAAGCACAGGAATAAAGTACAGGTACAGTAATTCCCAGGTAGTGACAGTGCTAAAGTATAAAACAGGAATAAAAACAGGTACAGTAATTCCCAAGTAGTGACGGTACAGTATAACCACAGGAATAAAGTACAGGTACAGTAATTCAGGTAGTGACAGTAAAGTATAAAGCACAGAGAATAAAGTACAGGTACAGTAATTCCCAGGTAGTGACGGTACAGTATAAGCACAGGAATAAAGTACAGGTACAGTAATTCCCAGGTAGTGACGGTACAGTATAAGCACAGGAACAAAGTACAGGTACAGTAATTCCCAGGTAGTGACGGTAAATTTAAAGAAAAATAATTAATATTAAATAACCATTAACACACTAAGCCTATATAAACCACTCATTTAAAATCAAAATCTAATCATTCATTCATTTATATATTTTATCTTCTCATTTACACAGCATTTTGCACCCAATCATTTACACCCAATCATTTACAATCCGCTTAATTGTTTACAGTTAATTGACCACCAATTTACACGGAGTCCAATCGTTTAACAACACCATTTAACCTAATCACCCTACACGCACAATCACTTACACTTTGGTCCCATCATCCTTACACTGGGTAGTCATTCACCAGCCTAAATATCAACACGTTACCGAATCACCTAATTTGCAGTCAATCCCTTAACTCTACCTACCTAACCTACACCTACTACTACTAACCTACCTACCTAACCTAACCTACCTAACCTACCTAACCTACTCAGATCAGTAATATATTTGAAGCTAATCGTCTCCATAGCTATACTCAAGATACAGATTTTGTCTAATTGCTACAGTATGTATGTATGTATGTATGTATGTATGTATGTATGTATGTATGTATGTATGTATGTATGTGTGTGTGTATGTGTGCAGCCCCCCCCTGCCGGTCCCGTATCTGTCTCTTTAGTCACCTCAAAACTCGCCAATAAGGTGACATCCCTAATAACTCATATCATTGCGTTGATGTCATACTCGATTCAGAGTGACGGCAAAAAATAATAGTGTGTGTGTACATGATCCACCACCACCACCACCTGCCTCCTCTCGTACCAGTTGCACCCAAAAGCTCGTTAACTCTCAGCCAGCTATTGCTACACCTGCCTGCTTCAGATGTATGAACTTGAGTGTTACTTCGAACCTTCAGATTCCTCGTATCGGTTTCAGGTTCTGGTTGGTACTGAGACAGTTTCAAAGCAGACAGTGTAGCAATAACTGGCTGGAAGATCAACTTTTGGGTGAGACTCTACTACCTATGATCGGCGCCCGGCACTCACTCCACATCATTCGCGCAGTCACCGCCTGGAAACGTGTTCTGCCACTTGCTACAGCCGACCAACCAGCGTCCTCAGAGGGATTTCATGCCTGTTACAATCACCACCATGAATGTAATCCCAACAGCAAACTGACCTACGTGTTATTCCAGTAATTATTATTATTATTATTATTATTATTATATTATTATTATTATTATTGCTGTTGTTTCATCATAATATCAATGCAGATCAGCTGTTTGGTAACACTAGAGACCTTTAAGGAGATGACGTCAGGACCACATTACCTGTCCCGCTGGTAGATGACAGTTGGACAGACTCTCTGAACTGCTGGAACAAGACTCTGAACTGCTGGAACGAGACTGAACTGCTGGAACGAGACTCTGACTGCTGGAACGAGACTCCGAACTGCTGGAACAAAAAGAGACTCTGAACTGCTGGAACAAGGACTTTGAACTGTGGAACGAGACTCTGAACTGCTGGAACAGAGCTGAACTGCTGGAACAGACTGAACTGCTGGAACAGAGACTGAACCCTGGAACGAGACTCTGAACCGCTGGAACGAGTCAATGAACTGCCTGTCTAGCCGAGAATGGTCCCGTCCTATCTAATTTGGATCTGGGCAACTTCGGACAGGATTCGAACAAGAGCGACTGTTCGCCCTGGTGTTGGAGCCGTTACACCCAAGTCATGTGTAGTGTGTGTGTGTTGTGTGTGTGTGGTAGTTGCGTTATTGTTGGTGTGGTAATGTAATTTGGTGGTGGTGATGATGATGACGATGATGTTTAGGTGTTGTTGGTGATGGTGGTGGTTGGTATTGTTGGTGTATTAATGTGTTGATGGTGGTGGTGGTAGTAGTAGGTGTTGATCGGTGGTAGTGGTGTTGATGGTGGTGGTGGTAGTAGTGGTGTTGGTGGTGGTAGTAGTGGTGTTGATGGTGGTGGTAGTGGTGTTGATGATTGGTGGTAGTAGTGGTTATTTGTTGGTGGTGATGGTGTTGTTTTTAGTGGTGGTGGGTGACCTTCAAAGAGTCTTGTGAGGCCGCGCCGTTGGTAGGTACGCTAATGTCCCAGACCTGCATACCGCCATACCCACCATACACCCACTCGCTACATCCACTCACTACACCCAATTCGCTACATCCACTGCTACACCCACTTTACACCCAGTCGCTACACTGACCATTTTTCTCTGCTCACACCGTCACTCTTACAGCCCTCCAAACACCCACCCCACACACACACACACACACACACACACACACACGCGCACACACACACACACACACACACACACACACACACACACACACACACACACACACACACACACACACACACGACTGGGGGTCAACGACATGGCGACACACTAACAGTATTGACATCATTCACTCCTCCCTCCCAGGCCTCCTCGACACTATCCCATCCTCCCTTTTATTTTTTCCCCCCCTCGACCATACCCGACCCTATCAGACCATCTCTACCTCATTCCTCATCTCAATCCCATCACCCCTCCCCTCATCCTCAATATCTCATCTCATCCCATCACCCCTAACCCACGCCCCTCATCTGTATTGTATCACACCCAACCTAACCCACCCAATCTAACCCTAACTATTCAGGTGACATGACGCGTTAATCATCATAAAATGAATTAAACTTTACGTGGACCAAGCTGGAGGCGAATCTTTAGATAAAATAAGCTGGGAGGACTAATCTTCACATGATTTAACAGCCTGTGTATTCATCCCACACACACCCACCGCCCACACCACCCACCCACACCACCCACCCACACCACCCCACCCCACCCAAGCGTGCTCTTTACAATACTACCAGCTACCAAGGAAAAACATTTCATAACTGGACCAGAAGTGACCTATCTATCCACTCAGCTCCGCCCTCCCTTAGCAACCGTTACAATTTGCAAAAACTCGATTGGCTGGTCGTTGCTATGCGAGTCGTGATGCCACTCCGGTAAACTCACTACAATTTTTTCGTTTTTTAATGTTGACTGTAATTTTTGAGGAAACAACTTAAAATATTCAGTCATTGTAAATCTTGAAAATAAGACACCAATTTTTCTTCTGCAATACAGTATTTTTTTTTTTCGGATAAACAACAAATGATAAAAATTGTATTAATGTGTGGATGTAGCGACATGAACGTCCAATAGGCAAATATAAACGACCACGAACAGTTGAAAGTTTGGTCGTGTCTCGATAAACAATTTATAGCTCAGGTAAAAAATGTTAACCCTGAGTAAAATAACTTAGTCCACTGATTAATACACCTTAACCTCATTAGTACAGTCGCTTACTCACCCCTGACTTAACCCCTTTGAGTACGAGGTTAAATCAATGTACCTCGGGGTTAAATTCACGTACTCACGGGGTTAAATTAACGTACTCCGGGGGTTAAATTAATGTATTTGGGGAGTTAAATCAATGTACCCAGTGGGGTGAATCGATGTACTAGGTTAAATCAACGTACTCAGGGTTCATCAACGTACTCAAAGGTTAAATAAATGCACTCAGGGTTAAATCAAGGTACTCAGCGGGTTAAGATAGCAAGTGTTTGCAGCTATTGGTCTGACTTAAACAATTTACGATATTCTGGTCAAAATAATAATAATAATAATAATAATAATAATAATGTTACAAAAACAGCATTATTAAACTCCTTTACTTATTAAAACACACAACACACACACACACACACACACACACACACCAAAACGCTTAATCAGGTTCTGTGTCAAACCCCACGCGGATATATAGTATTGAAGGCATGAGCCATGACCCGTACTGTTGTTAGTTATAACCAGCATCCTTATACAGGTGACATCTGAATAAGAGATTAAAAACTGGTGGTTTAGAGTCTGGGGCAAGGAAGGAGAGGCGGGGCGGGGGGAGGACGGGTGAGGACGGGACGAGCTAGGGGAAGGACGGGCAGGGGAGGGAGGGGGCGGCGACAGGAAGTGCATGGGCGAAGGAGGGACGGGCCAGGAGGAGGAGACGGCGAGGGGAGGTGCAGGAGGACGGGCAAGGAGGGTGAGGGACGGGGCGAGGGGGTGGGCAAGGGGGGTGAGGACGCAAGAGGAGGTGGGGCGAGGGGTGAGGACGGGGCGAGGGAGGGGGGGAGGGCGAGGGGGGGAGGGGCGGGGAGAAGGGAGGTGGTGGTAAGGCGGGCGAGGGAGAGGACAGGGGCGAAGGGAGGTAAGAGCTGACGGGCGAGGGAGGCGGGCGGAGTAAGTAGAGGAGGATAGAGGAGGAGAGAGGTATATGTTGTCAACACACACTCCTAAATACAAACACACAATTACTACACGCGGTGATTTACTGCAGCAGCAACAAACAACAACACGATGCTTGACCACACACGGCAGGTAAATATTCCAGTGTATCGACGCGTTTTGTGTGTGTGTGTGTGTGTGTGTGTGTGTGTGTGTGTGTGTGTAAGAAACATGTTGGTTCATGTTTCATCAGAAACCAAAGTACAGTCCGTTATCATTGTGGTGTTCTATGTACGTTATTTGTGCTTAGCCAGCAATGCCATCATCGTGTGTAAGTCTATGTACGTTATTTGTGCTTTAGCTGTGTACGTTATCATTGTGGTGTAAGTCTATGTACGTTATTTGTGCTTTTAGCTGTGTACGTTATCATTGTGGTGTAAGTCTATGTACGTTATTTGTGCTTAGCCTGGTACGTTATCATTGTGGTGTAAGTCTATGTAACGTTATTTGTGCTTAGCCTGTAACGTTATCAAATTTAGCTTAAGATTCTGGAGACCTCAACCCCGGCGTGACAGAGGTCACTTGAAGCTTAGCGAGGTCACACTGAAGCTTGAGTGGCACAGACTTAAGTATGAGGTCACACTTAAAGCCCGAGTGTTACATGATCTCCTCTAAGCATGAGATCACACTTAAAGTCTAGTGTGCACAGTAAGACTTGAGTATAGGGTCACCACTGAAGCTCGAGTGTGATCTAGACTTTGGAGAACTACATTAAACCCCCCTGGAGAGAGAGTGGGGGGGAGGAGTGACCGGAAGAGCTGGAGAAAGCCATTGATTAGCGAGAAAGCAAACGAGATATTTTAGAAAGCTTATTGGGATATGCTGGAGAGCTCGAGCGGGATATAATGGAGAAAGCTATTGGGATATATGGAGAAAGCTATTGGGATATACTGGAGAAAGCAGGATATGCTGAAGAAAGTTAGGTGGGGATATAATGGAGAAAGCTATTGGGATATAATGAGAAAGCTATTAGATATACCGAGAAAGCTAATGGGATATTAGAAAGCTACTGATATATTTTAAAGCTATTAGGATAAACTGGAGAAAGCTATTTGGATATGTTAGAAACTATTATATATTAGAAAGCTATTGGGATATGTTAGAAAGCATTAAATATATTAGAAAGCACATTACACGCATAAAATGGCTACAAGGATGAGCAGGAGGAGAAGAATGCGGCCATAACATGCAGTGGTAGTATGAGAGAGGAAAGGGGGGAATGTGGTAGGTGCGGATATGAGTGAGGAAAAGGGGGAAGAATGCAGTAGTAGGAAAGGGAGTATGAGTGAGGAAAGGGGAAGAATGCAGTAGTGCGGGAGTATGAGTGAGGAAAGGGGAAGAATGCGGTAGTAGGTGCGGGGAGTATGAGGAGAAAGAGGGAAGAATGTGTAGTATGAGGAGAAAGGAAATGAAAGAGTAAAGGAGAAAGAGGAAGAATGCGTAGTGGGAGTATGAGGAGGAAAGGGGGAAGAATGTGTAGTAGGTGGGGAGTAAGGAGTGAGGAAAGGAAGAATGGTAGTAGGTGGGAGTATGAGGAGGAAAGAGGGAAGAATGCGGGTAGTAGGTGGGAGAAGGAGGAGGAAAGGGGAAGAATGTGGTGTAGTAGTGGGAGTATGAGGAGGAAAGAGGGAAGAATGCGGTAGTAGGAAAGGGGAGAAGGAGGGAGGAAAAGAGGAAGAATGGGGGAGCAGGTGTGGGAGTATGAGGGAGAAAGGGGAAGAATGGGAGTAGGTGAGGGAGAGGAGGAGAAAGGGGGAAGAATGCGGGAGAGGGGAGTAGAGTGAGGAAAGGGGGAAGAATGCGGGAGAAAGTGGAGTATGAGGAGGAAAGAGGGAAGAATGCGGAGTAGGTGGGAGCATGAGGAGGAAAGGGGAAGAATGCGGTAGGTGCGGGGAGTATGAGGAGGGAGGGAAGAATGTGGAGAGGTGGGGGAGTATGAGGAGGAAAGGGGAAGAATGTGGTAGAAAGGGAGTATGGCTTGAAGTGGAGTGGGTGGAGAATGTGGCAGTATATGCGGGTGAGTGGGGGGCCCAGAATGTGGCTGTAACATGTGGGAGTATGCTTGAGGGGAGGGGCAGAATGCGGGCAGGAGGTGTGAATATGAGTGGGGGAGAGCTCTAACTTGGACACGCTGGACATGAGGAGGAAGTGGGAGGGGAGGGGAGGGGAGGGGAGGGGGAGAGAGAGGATGTGAGGGGTGGGAGGAGGGAGTGAGGGAGGAGGAGGAAGGGAAGGTGAGGAAGAAGGGAGAAGAGGTATAAAGATAGGAAGGAGAAGATGGAGGTAGAGGGTGAAGGAAGCACGGAGGGAAGCAGGAAGTGGAGGGAGGGAGGGGAGGGGAGGGAGGAGGGAGGGAGGGGAGGGAGGGAGGAGGGAGTTCCCTCATTTTACTGGCTACACAACACCACAGAAACGATCTCTTTCCCATCTCCCCACCCTGAGTTGCGGGTGGATGCAGGTGTGTGTGTGTGTGTGTGTGTGTGTCTCAGCGCCTGTGTGTGCGTGTGTACATCGGATACTGTACCTGTGTGTGTGTGTGTGTTGTGTGTGTGTGTGTGTGTGCTGTGTGTGTGCGTGTTTTGTGTGTGTGTGTGTGTTACGCCCCCATAACCCAACCTGACACACAACTACCCTCCCTCACGACTGGACCACAAAGCTGGCACCCTCCTAGCCTGCATATACCACCCTTACTTACAGGCCCTCATGACTCACTGAGGATACGAGAAAAGAGGCGAGGAGAGGGGTGATTCTCAAAGCGACGTAAGTCAATATTTACCTAACTGCGTGCATTTAACTGGTCACGCATTTCTTAAATTATGCATACAAAAAATGGCACCAACATGGGAGGAAAACTAGACTGAGACTGTACTGGGAAACTCTACCCTCAAAATAAGAAGCAATAAATAAAAATAAAATAAATTACATGTGTTCAAATTGTATCTGCCATACGTAAACATGTATCACGTATATGTACAGGATTACGACACATGCTGTATACATAGCGTTAACTATGTATATTATCATTCCAAGCAATACGCAACTTTAGTCCAGCTACGGA